>NW_024879238.1:355018-355142 GCF_018340385.1 Cyprinus carpio | reverse complement strand
TAAAAATGTTAAATCACTTGAATAAGGCAATAAAACACATACAGAACATTGGTTCCCGGGACTTGTGAGAACTGGAGCTTGTAGCCTAGAATTTTTTTTTCTAAATGATGTGAAAATCATCTTT
>NW_024879238.1:352949-353020 GCF_018340385.1 Cyprinus carpio | reverse complement strand
CAGCTGTTCCTTATATGTACATTTAACTTTTCCGGCCTCTTATTGCTACCTGTCCCAACTTTCCCTGTCCC
>NW_024879238.1:352659-352912 GCF_018340385.1 Cyprinus carpio | reverse complement strand
ACTCATTCAGAAGATGTGTAATAGCGCCCCCCCGAGTGTATTACAGTGAAAACCCAGTTTGTTTTGGTGTTTGGTGAGGTGTAGTTATGAATGACTCCTAAGAGATTAAGGTGTTCTGTTGTTGAATGTAATAATGAACATAACAGTCANGGTTTTTTAGGGGGGATAAATTGAAAGAACAGCATTGTTTCTTACATTTGTTACAGTTACATTCATTGGTACATTTATATTATTTACATCAAGCTTTTGAATT
>NW_024879238.1:352120-352578 GCF_018340385.1 Cyprinus carpio | reverse complement strand
CTTACTCACCCTCAAGTCATCCTAGGTGTATATGACTTTCTTCTTTTACACGAATGCAGTCAGAGTTATATTAAAAATTGTCTTTGATCTTTCAAGCTGTTTAATGCTACTCAGCAGGTGTTACATGCATCAGTCCAAAAGCAGAGAAATAAAAAGCGCCCATCCATTAAAAAAAGTGTCTCTTTTGTATAAGGGGGGTGAAGCACCCTTTCATAAAAAAAAAGAAAAGTGTCTCACATGAAAAATATCCATATTCAAAACGTAATAATTTCTTTAATGTAGCTTGCGCTCACTGTTGTACACGGAAGCAGCTCCGGGCTGATGATGTATGAGGTCGGCTTTGGAAATGGAAATCCTACTGAACTGTGTGCTCTGAAAAGAACTGTTTTTGACAGGTAGAAAAAATGGGTTTTACACTACCATTGAGAAATTTTAACCAAACTATGTTACAGACTCTC
>NW_024879238.1:348698-350434 GCF_018340385.1 Cyprinus carpio | reverse complement strand
ATCTATATTCTATTGTCAATAAAATATAAGTTTATGAGATTTGTAAATTATTCCATTCCTTTTTCACTCCCAATTTGTACAGTGTCCCAACTTTTTTGGAATCGGCTTTGTATAAGAATATAAGGGCGTTAGCTGCTGCAGCACACTCATCCATTACTGCCGATTCCTATAGCTGGTGCAAATGTTACATGTATGAAAACAAATGCAACTTTAAGTGAGGTTTTAAAGGTTTTTAAAATATTTTTTCTTTATTATGAAATCATAATCACTTTATATAATTGCAGTGATACTGAGTATGAGTGATTAAACTGTGTATCTGCAGAAGTAATGCACATTACATCAGTATCTGCTTTACGGCAGCTGCACATGAATGAATATAACCCGACAGACCTATAAGAGCTTAAAGTGCATTGTAGTATTTGAATTCATTGATAATTTATCATTTATAGTCATTCACAAACCTTTACATCAAAGCTTACAATTCCTAATTATATTTTACTAGCTAAATAAGTGTCCTTCAAATAAACCCCATTTAAAAGAGAGATGTGAGATCTCAGGTTTCTAATGGCACACTGACCTCTACTGGATCAATAATGTTCATTGTGCTGCTGCTGAAACTGACAATGGGCATGAGCTGTGTGCTCATGTGGGGCTTGTTATTTTCTACAACGCTGACAAATGGACCAACACAGTTTGGTCTCAAAATAACGCCAATCACACAGCGCAACTGGTTCAAGAAGGCCCTTTTACCATATATATAATAATCTACGGTAAAAGGTTTAACTCTACAACGCTGTTTTTTAAAATTTTATAAAATTTCACAAACATTTAATCAAAAAAAGCATTAAATAAACATTTACACTAATAAGACTATGTTTCTATAGAGTATCGGTGAACGCATATTTTGATTACCCGAAACCAGGATACTCGGCCCACAAAGAGATACAGAAATGAACTTTGAAAGTTTACCTACAAGATCCTTAATAATTTCAATACATTAAAGTAAATGCCTCCTCTGCTGGATAGAACTTGTTATTACAGAATATTATCATAACCCAAGAACCCAAATCAGATAGCTCTTCTCAAGGTTACTCACCAACACGTTTCAAAATTCGAAATAAAATAATGATAGAAAATATGTCTCTTCTGTATTAGAAAAAATAAATAATAACTAAAAATACCTCTGCTATATTATTCAATCAAATATATTTATAAATCTCTCACAAACTTACAAAAACTAACAAAAAATCTATATCTTTAGTTTTCCTTCCTCACCTTGTGTGCCTCTTCATCCTGTTTTTCTTCCTCATGCTCCTTGTTTGACAGCTATATTTTTCGTAGAGCTGTCTTCCCAGCAGTTTTGTTGTTTGCTTATACAATAGCAGGAGTCCTTATCAAGAAGTGTCTTTGAAGTTGTTATTGCACACGTTGCACACAGACTCCCCACTTGTCCCGACAAGAGAGTAAGTGGGGAATTTCTTCTGTAACTCATTGTACATGTGCTTTGTTCTTCGGCAAAAAAACTTGAACAATCTCGCTGCGTTGTCTTCTGTTGTGTGTAAACAGAGCCGCCCCACCTTGCAGCCTCCCAGGATTACGGATCTCTCCAGGGAAGAGACAAGATAAAAAAACAGGGGGGGAAAGGAGGCACGCGTGAACATGAGGCGAAGCCAGCGCCAGGGCGGGGCTACCGGACGGGGGGAGGGAGTCGGGCCGAAGGGGGGGGGAGGAAGGTC
>NW_024879238.1:348357-348470 GCF_018340385.1 Cyprinus carpio | reverse complement strand
GGTTATCAGGAGAAAATACCCCAAAACGCGTATACGCGTTAATCGACTTCAGAGGGTTAAATGAGTCTTGGCCCAGAGAAAACACCTGCGCTTCTGGATCATGTTATGTCATG
>NW_024879237.1:156474-267665 GCF_018340385.1 Cyprinus carpio | reverse complement strand
TGCGCTGCTTCACCACAACCATTATTTGAAATTCTGGGAGGTGGTGTGGATTAACTTGAGTATGATTGTGAGGGTGTTAAGTCAGCTGTTTTTGGACTCTCTCATTCTGGACGGCACCCATTCACTGCCGAAGATCCATTGGGGACCAAATTTCCTCCAGAATCTGTTCTAATGAAACCAAACTCATCTACTGTACCTCCTTTCATGACCTGAGGGTTTGAGTACAGTTTTACAGAAAAAGTGTTTCATTTTCGGGTGAATTATTCATTTAGTTGCCATGAGTGTATGTTTTTGAAAACAACAAACAGCTTCTTCGGCTTTATAGCAGAGCTATTCATAAATATCTTGGTGATTCTTCAGTTTATTTAGTACAATGGGGGCCTTGTAGTTCCAAAAGTTGAATAATCACTGCTCTAAACAAAGGCATTTTTACTTGTTTCCAGCTGTTGCACAGATTTTACAAAGTTCATCCTGTTGCCTCTGGGTAATCATATCAGAGCTCAAATAATACACAAAAACAGATTGGCCTTAACACCATACAACCTTTTAGACAAGCAAAACTCTTGAGTAAAAGCACAATACAGATAACTGTCTATGAATAAATCACGTCTATCCATTGCGGCAAAGGCAACATCTATCATCAACCATCGAGCATGGAACTCCTGAAGTAGCAGTTGGCAACAAAAAGGACAGGTTCACAGAATCAGTGTGCCGGCGGCATTTTTCTCAGGGTTCATGATGGTTGTGGAGCGGTTTGCAGATCCACAAGATCCGCTCTTTCCAATCCATCGCGCCATCGCTCATCCCCCTTGCTGCAGATCAAACTCTCCTGGCTTGCCCTAATCCGGATGTTTAATGTCATTATGGAGATGACATAGCACACTGTGAGATTTTTGTGTCCGACTGCTATCGTCTGTTTTGATTCGTTTTGCATCTGATAAGAGACCAGATCATTGAAACATCGGCTACCAAACACAAATTAGAAACAGTGCAATATGCTTCTGCGGAACCTGCTAAAAGACAAACATAAAACCCACAAACAATAATTGATGATGACCTTGATCTCAGGTCCGCTGCAAGCACTCATCACATTGAGAAAACCTTTGAGAAGAGGTTGATTAACCTGTGTCACCAACCTCCCCCTGTTGTTTCTGGGTTCGGTGCTTCTGGAATCTATGCAGCCATAGTGTGAAGAAAGAACCATGATCTCCTGCCCAGATTTTCCTCTCTGTCAAGAGGGCATTCAACATGCACTATCGCCTCCTCCGACTCAATGCTCTCCTGTTCAAAATATCACACGACTGTATAACTGTCATAGCATAACATTAATTGTGTGAAGCAACCATTTCCTATTAATAACAGTACGGTACAGGATATGTTGTTCCTAGGAATCAAACATATGACTCCCTGGATTGATGGCAAGTCTCTGGCTAGCTGAGCTAATGGAAGTTCTTGAAAATAAACCATAACTATGAGTGGCGATCTCTGTTGTGAAAACACAATAGTCTTCTTCTTTTTTTTTTTCTTTCCAAAATATTTTTCGTAACAGAAACTAAAAGTATTGACCTGATTATTTTACATCCTTATACAAACAATAACGACACATGTTTCCAGTTTTACATCTTGCTTGTGCGTTTTGTTTAGCATTTTAATTTATAGTAGAGCTTAAGGAATTTTCTTATTTATTAATTTTATAAGGTTACTATTATTATGGCGAATTATAATTATAAAGCCATAATGTATTAAGGTAAATACTTTAAAAGTCCCCCATAAAGATGGCAAATTCATAACTAAATCTATTTTGGGGGTACGCATAAGCATACACACACACACACAAACACAACACACGACACACACAGCACTACAGCACACACACACACATACACACCTATATCTATATATATATATATATATATATATATACTAACCATTTAAGATGTGTACTTCATTAAAACTACAGAACTATGCAGCAACGGGGTGTTTATTTCCAGTAATTGTTTATATTAGTCGAATGTGTTTTTTCACATATAAATTTGACTTATCTTGACTTCCTAGATTTTAAAATTGCAGTTTGTCTTGGTCTGTCAGATCCGTCGTTCACCTCTGCACTGATACTAATGCCTTGTGTTGCTGGCAACTTCCTATCCATGATTTAAAATCCTGTAACACGCTCGGCACGTTTTCTTTTTCGGCTCTCCGGTAGCGCCCTGGTCCTTACTCGTGCTTTCCTCGTTGGTCTGCCAGCCACATTGCACTGGAAAACCCGCCATAAAACCCGCGTTGTTAATCGTTGAGGCACGCGACCCAGCAGCAGCGAGCCATTTTAAAAAAATGCACGATGTGTTATGTACTACCATGGTTTTGCCAGATCCCCGTAAAAAACCAATCCCTATCAAATCAAGCTTAAAAACTATCCAAGCTTTATAACTAAAATACAATATGTTAACTCTGTGCACTGACAACATTTTTACAGGCGGACACATCTTTTTTTCATTCATGACATCCTCTTACCCTTAATATTAACCCCTTATGAATAAAACTATTAGGAGAGGTTATAATTTTTCTTTTTCTTAAACTACTTGAAGAAGAACTATTTACAGTTTTAAAATCTTTTAGCTTATGCCACTGCTTCTCGCTTGGTCGTTTGTCATAAATTTCTGCACACAGTCCTCCTTACCCCGTCTATCACAGTTTTTATTTATTCGTAATATAACCTGTACAGGAGTGTAACAAATATTTCAATGCGGGCAAAGTTTTAATATGAGACCTTTTTTGAATGTAAAAAACCGCGGACCTTGGCAACCCGCTGTGTATTCCGCGGGTTAACGAACTCTTTATTTGTAGTTCCGTAGCTTCTGATTGCGCGCGATAATTTTAAGCGGTGCACACAACGTATCGACATTATTCCTAAACAGCTGATATCTGCCTTCACGTTGCTTGATTAGCACGAAAATGACGACGTAATTATGTCCTCATGTAAAAGAGATCATGTAAACCTATTCTTTGAAACCACTGTTCGATGGAATCGATTCGTAGGCAATGAGTCCCATTTAAATCTAAACCCCATCTGTTATTGTAAATCATTAGAACGTTTGCTTGTTGCAGCTGTGCTGGGAGTTTATTGTCAAATTATCCAACAGTAGTCAACAACGGGAAAACACATCCAATTACCTGGTATTTCACACAAAAGATCATTACTGTATTAAAATTCTATGTTCATGAATTAAATATGAAGAGAATGGGTGTCTCCGTCGGAGCAAACTTCTTCTCCGCAGCAACTGTCAGAAGCCCAGCGGGGGGTGACGGCCATCAGCAGTCCATGCCGCAGAGTTCAGGCTGCCATTAAAACTGTAAATAATCCACACACTTCACTTCTGTAAATCCACGGATGACAGTATCTCACATACTTTCTGAAGTGTGACATTTAGGAGGAGCCATTTGCCGGGGGGGTGATATTTGCATGATAGCGCATCGTCAGATGTGTTTGATTAAGTTTAACAGAAGTGCCTGCTAGCTTAGCTTACCACTGACCAACCAGAGAGCAGGTTGGGCTGTACAATATAACTGCCATGCTTTTATTTCACACTGTCTGTAATGTTCACAGGCTGCGACATAAGAACACTTAGATCACACTCGAGTGACAATGGGGATTGCTGGAGAAGCTAGCAGAAATAGAGAGAGAGATCTCTCGAACACAGAAGAATAAGGTAGCCAAGATCCTTCGTTAAATGTCCCGTCATGGGCCTTTTGTTGCTTTGTATCCGTTTTACTGTCACATCAGTTTAAATCCGGAGTACTTCCAAACTTGTTTTGCAGGCAACGGAGTACCATCTGGGTTTATTAAAGGCCAAGCTAGCCAAGTACAGAGCCCAGCTTCTGGAGCCCTCGAAGTCATCTGGAGCCAAAGGTTGTGGAAGGCTTTGATGTTATGAAGTCTGGGGGATGCCAGAGTGGCTCTGATCGGGTTCCCCTCAGTCGGCAATGTAAAAATGACAACCATCTGCGCAATAGTTTTTGATGACCAAGAGATAGTCTAGATCGAAAATCTAAATTGGAAAATGATTTTATGCTACAAAAATCGTTTCTCTCGCTAATAAACTAAAATAAAGTAGCTTTCAAATGTTATAAATTTTACCCTGTCAAACATTTCAATGAAGAAAATATAACTGTCTTTCATTTATTTTGGGGGCCTGTCACTATACTGAACAAATTTTGCTAAAGTATTGTCACGTTTGTGTAATGATAATATCTTGAAAGATAGACCCATCATTTTAAAGACATTATTTTAGGACACTATGCCCCTGGCTTTACTGAGACATGCTAGCTTTGTTATAAATGTATTCTCTTTTGCAAATTTTTTATCTACCACGATCTAAGTTCAACAGCAACAAACCAAGTTTTCTTTCCTTTCTTTAAAAAAAAACAAAAGTAGTTCTAAACCCCCATTTATCTGCAGTAAAAAAGAAAGCAATTAAGAATGACTTCATTGCCTGTAATTTTTATATTTTTAGTTTATGGTATAAATTCATATCTTGCCTTCATGTTTTTTTTCTGATCTCCTCCTCGTTGTCGTTAGCAAATGATTAACTGTTATTTGTTTCTCTGTTATCTGTTGACAATGGTGCATTGATAAATTTTGTATTATACCCACAAACATTTTCGCTTATTAATATGTCAATTCTGTTTTGTTTTGTTTTTTTTTTTTTTGCCCCAAAAATAGAGACAATGCATCTACTTTATGGTGTTTTTTGTAGTCTACGTTCTCAGTTTAATGCCATCAAAAGAAAGGAAAGAGCTTTCATATTCATTTCACCACCTTGACCTGGCATTCCTGGTGTCCTTGAGGTATTTCTTTATTTCAAATATATTTTGTATTTTCTCATCTGATTTTTTTTCTTTCTCTCTTTATTTTCTATTTATGGTTATTGGCTCGTTTGTATAATAATAACTATTAACATCCCAACATGATCTTGTTTCCCTTCCCCCTTTTTCTTTTTTTTTTTCACCTTTTCTTTTTTTATTTTTTTTTTGTTTTTTTTTTTTTTTTTTTTTTTTTTTCTTTTTTCTTTTTTTATAATTCATTCTAGTACAAAGGGCACAAGGTGCCCAAAATACAGCTGCTTGGATTTGCCTGGTAATCATTGAGGGGGGCTGCACAAGGGATGTGCATTTGTGTTTTGTAAAGATAAATGTACAGTTTGTAAGGTTGTAATTTTAACAGTATTAAATTTGAAAGAGTACCTTGGTCCTTTTCCCTCTTTCCGTTCTCATTTCCCCTTTTCTTCTCTGTGTTTTTTGATTTAAAAAAAGGTAAGGGCAGAGGAAAAGACAGGATCATTGCTGTGGCCTAGCACTGCAAATGTGGTCATCTGGAGGTTGGGAATGCAACTCAAGGAGGATGTCCAGAACAGGTTAATTTGGAGCATTGGAGGATGTTTGTTACTGTTTGCACTATTGCTCATGTTGAATGCTATGTTGTTTTATGTTTTTAGGGAACTTCTGGTAAAATAGAACCTTGAATCTGTTGGCATAGGGACTCAAAACTGCCCCAAAACAACAGAGCTTTTATTTTAAGGTCAGTGTGTTTTAGGTAGGGGCTGCCACAATTATTAAAATAGAATTGCAAAGATGCAATAAATCGGCGATTAGGCAGAAGCTGCGATTTTTTCCAAATGCGTAGTCTTTTTCATTGAAAGCAACGGTTCGGTGATCATCAGTCAGTTAATCCCCCATCGCTAAGTCCAGAGGACGCTCTCTTGCGGAAACTTCTAAATAAGGACAAGGAAAAAAAAACCCCGCATAAAACAATCCGTAAAATCCTGAATAAAAAGACGATTTAACCAAAGCCACTAGATAGGCAATCCTGCAACGCTTAGACGGAAAAAAAAAGTGTTCATGTAATGGCGAAAGCCTAAATTCTTCCGTTATTACATGCTGTATTTTCACATGCGTTCAGATGGAGCAGAATGTACTACAACAGCGTAGTTCACTGAGAAGATAAGCGCAAACAGCTTGCATGATTTGCAGAAGGATTTCTTCGAGTTCAAGCAATGCTTAAATGGTCTGCGTTTTATGAAACGTGATTTTGCGTTGAGCTTGATCCATTGAAACTACGGGCTCTATTGTAGAGAATGCCTGCTCGAGCTGAAAGATGTGCTGGCGATTTTAACTACTGATTACAGGAACCATCTTTACGGAAAACAAGATGCGGCATGACAGTCCCTATTGGATTAAATCGTGCAGCCTTAGTTTTTAGTTTTTTGTTCGTGGTTATACCAAAAGTTTTCATCACCCACCCACCCCAGTTTTCATGTTCAATTTTGAAGTATCAAAGCAAAGCATCATAAACGAGTGATGGAAATGCAAAATTAAAAAAAAATCATTGTAATTTAGCAAAAAAGTTTTAAAAGTTTGCCTTGATGTGGTTTTTGCATAGTGTGAGAAAAAAAATCTCACATTTTTATGAAAATTATTCATCCATGCAAAATCAACAAAGTAATGTGACTGTTGCGGATATAGGACCTAACATAAGAGGGACCATCCTCGGTGCACAGGAATATGAAAATGTTTGTTCTGTGTCATTCTTAAATGGCACGAGCAAATTCTGTTTAAATGTTGTGATGTCATTCTTAAATGCACGAGCAAAGTATTGCTGTATAAGTGCCTCCCAGAACTTTCCGGACACGACTGTGTTAACCAAACACCAGCATCCACCTCCGAAACTACAGAACGCATTATTGTATTTCGTCTGGACATACATCTGACGGTACAACATTTAATTTATATGAAAATGATTATAGTTCCAAGACTTCTCATGCTATTCTTCTCAGTGATTTAGTTATTGCCAGTTTATCAGGAGAAGTGCCAATTTAGATTCTTCTTTGACTCGTTTGGATGTAAACGTGTGCTTAAAATGTCTGTTAAATTTATATTTTTGTGTCATTTATGTAATTTGTCGACCATGTTAACTATCATCAAAACAGCATTTTTGTCAACCAAAAAATTACTTTTTAGTTGACGATAAAATGCAAATGATCAAATTATATTTCTAAGATTTTAAAAAACTGATGCACCGCCCATTCAACGTTTTACCGGTCAGTGGGGGAGAATTTCTTTCTTTATTTTTTTTTTTTTTTAAGAAATGTATACCCTTTATTTTCCGTCCAAAAGTGACAGTAAAAGACATTTATAAAATGTTGCGGAAGAGCTATATTTCACATACTAGCTGTTCTTTTGAACTTTGGATTCATCAAAGTATCCCTAAAAAAGTTATCATATTTTATTTTCATAACACATTATTTTATAATATAAATACGTTAATAAGCATAAGAAATTTTTCTTGAGCACCCAAATCCGCATATTAGAATGATTTCTGAAGGATCATGCAATCAATACTGCATCCTGAGAGAGGCAAAAGCGACTTTCCATAAACATTAATGAAACCTTAATGTACCCAATTAATACATTATAACAGACGATCCATCAACATAAAGCACTACATTGTGAAAATGCCTATTTAAAAATGACTTCCTGAAATGACAGCATATAATGAAATTTTAGCTACATTTTAGATACTGTTATTCCTCTTTCATAGGTTATTGCTTACATGTGCAAGATCTGGTTTTTCAGCCTAAAAAAGGAGGTGGTGGCCTATCGTACAATTCCAAACATTTCCCCTCACCACTGGCCTAGAAGCTTGTTCAGCTCATTTCTTCATGAGTACATAAACCTTTAGATTGTTTTATCACTATTTCATTTCCTCTCTAAGTATGATCGACACATTAACCCTTAACATGACTGCGACATCTTCAACGCTGAGTTTTTGTTCAGAGATGGACAGCACCCTTGATGAATTTATTGATGTCATTGTGGCCCACAGAGTGGACATGCCTTGCTTATGAATATGGTGAGTGGTATTTTTCAATTCAATTCAAGAAATATTCCCTGGATGCAGGAGCTTCTCTCATTTTTACATATATGGCAACAGAATTTCAAATGAGATATAATGTGAATCTCTGTGTCTTATTACAGGTGTACAACAAGGTGGATCAGATTTCTATAGAAGGGGAATTGGATAAGATGTACCCATAGAGCTAACAGTGTAAGTGATCACCCTGTGGCCATGAAGCTGGAATCTCTAAGTTTTTCCTCCCCCCCCCCCTCCTTGAGAAAGCATTTTATGGGAATACCTGGCTCTGATCCTGCTTATACCACCAAGAAGAGAGGAGGGTAAGCTTTTTTTTTTTTTTGGGTGGCTTCTTCCAGGAACGGTAATTTAGAGAATGGTTCTTGTCACCTCGTAACAGTGGTTCTCAACCTTTTTTTTGACTCTTAAAGGATACTCCACCCCAAAATGAAAATTTTGGGGTTTGGGGTGGGTGCATTAATCACTTTTGCCCCCCCCCAATGTCGTTTCCAAAGCCGTAAAAGCGTCGCTCATTTCGGAACACATTAAGATAATTTTGGATGACAAACCTGAGGCCTGGTGACTGTCCCATAGACTGCCAAGTAAATAACACTGTCAAGGTCGCTAATTACTACTAATTTTATAGTGCTGAAGTAGTGCTGAAGTCAACTAAACATAACAAAAACAATAATAAACAGCGCAAAATTGTAATGCGGCTGACACAAAAGAGCATACACAGCATACAATGATTTGGAGAGACACAGAGGAGACTGTTTACAAAGGAATTGTTGAATTCCTTTGTCAAGTAGTTATTTTTTTTTTCTTCATGTACAAAAAGTATTCTCGTCACTTCATAACGTTATGGTTGAATCACTGATGGCAGTTCCTGGACCTTGACAGTGTAACTTACTTGGCAGTCTATGGGACAGTCTCAGGCTTTTACGGGTTTGGAATGATATGGGGGTAAGTGATGGATGACAAAATTTTCATTTTGGGGTGGAGTATCCCCTTAAGTTCTCCTGTTGTCCAACACAATTTTCAAAGGCCCTCCATATAAGCTAATATATTTATGAGATTTCTGCTTTCTGCTTTCTTCAGTTTTGTATTAATGCACACATTTAATTAGCCATTAGTTTTTTAAGCATTTTAATAGAGAAAAATGAAAATTCTGTCATTAATTACTCATTAAATGGTTAGTTTACCCAAAAATGAAAATTCTGTCATTAATTACTCATCCTTATGTCGTTTCAAACCTGTAAAACCTTTGTTCATCTTCGGAACACAAGATTAAGAAAATTAAGATATTTTTGCTGAAATCCGAGAGCTTTCTGATCCTCCATAGACCGCAAGGGAACTGCCAAGTTCAAGGCTCAGAAAAAACAAAAATAACGGCTTCATTCAACAATTTCTTCTCTTCCGTGTCAGTCTCCACTGCCATTCTGGGGAATCACCGTGACGTATGCGTGTGATGCTGCTGACGCAAGAGCCGGCGTTCTGATGTAGAACACGCATGTGTTGAGCCGTGTTTACAAGCAGAGGAATGTACACGCATGTGTCGTGGTACTGTTGTGAACGGCGGCAGAGACTGACACAGAAGAGAAGAAATTGTTGAATAAAGTCGTTTTTGTATTTTCTTTGCACACAAAAAGTATTCTCATAGCTTCATAAAATTAAGGCTGAACCACTGATGTCACATGGACTGTTTTACTGATGGCCTTACTAGATTTAATCTGGCTTTGAACGTGGTAGTGGCGTTGCTGTCTATGCAGCATGTCTATTTGTGTTGCAAAGATGAATGAAGGTCTTACGGGTTTGGAAGGACATGAGGGTGAGTAATTAATGACAGAATTTTGGCTGAACTATCCATTTACATGATTTATGAGATCTTAAGATAAAAAATGTCTGTTTGAAATTTTGTAAAAGGTTTTATCCCCACCGCTCTACGGTTTATTTTATTGTTGTTAAGGAACGGCCGGATTCAGTGACCCTATAATCATGAGAAGAGGAGCATCAGTGAACATGTGGTATGTGTCTGTTCGTGCCTGTTATACCTGCAACTTGTTTATATGTATTTCGCAAGTGGTCACCTGTGGTAAACCACATACTCTGTGGAGATATATTCAGTTTACAAAACTAAACACAGTAGATGCTGAAGTGTGCTAAAAATATATGTACACCTAAAAAATGGATTTAAATTTTAGCACATAATAAAATGAGATATATATATATATATAATATTATATTATATATAGCACATCCCCCCCCCCCCATCAGATTCATGATTGTGCTTCTTAGTTCTTCAGGGTCACAGAATCAAAAGGAATTAGCTAGCCAGTTCAAAGGTACGGCACTTGTCTGGGTAAGATCTTTCTTCACCTAAAGGAAATAGGCTCCTGCTTTTGTATCCATGTTTTTTTTTTTTTTTTCTTTTTTTTAAATTACTGCTGTCTTTTGTGGATTACAGCGGAACAAGCACAAAGTACAGGTCCTCAGAGGAGTAGGACTGACGCACATCATGGAAACCACGAGGATGTCATTCAGATTGTGAAGAAAAATAAAATCTAATCTTCAGAGCCACTACAATTAATCAATAGAACATTTTGCATACCATATAATACATACATAACAGAAACATTTTGACAACTGCAGTGTTCCTGGAACGTCATGGACAAATCTGTGCATCAACAATTAAAAATGATTATTTGATGAAAATATTGCCTGACAAAACCCACTCTAGTACATAATATCAGAGCTTTGTATTTTATTTTTACCTTTCATAATATGAAAAAAAAGATTCTTTCTTAATAAAACCGAATTGGACGAACAGTGTTTGAGAATGAAAAATCTAAAGGCACTTGTAAATCTGGAAATAAACTGTTGAGGTAAACGAAGAATCTATTCAGACATTTAATATTCTGCACTTTTGTAAGGTAATAACCAATACACTGACACGATCACGTGAACTCTTGTGTACAGGCGTTTGAACTAGAAAGTTGAGGGACACATTAAAAAACAGTGAATGAATGTAAGATTACCAGAGTCAGATGACCATGTAGATGGATTCCACCAATCCTGGGGTAGCTATATTTTACAGGCCTCTACAACCAACTTGTCATAGTCTAAAAAGATCAGAGTAGTAGAAAGTAAAACATGAAACTCAATATTTACCTTGCTGAGAGAGTTTTAAATGTAGTGTTTCCTGCATAAAACTTTCATTTATGCATTATTGTTTGAGAAAGTATGGTTATGTGGTGAGGACTTTGTCTTACAGCACACAGTTAAGTTCAGCTCACAACTTTTTCAACATGGGTGGTGACTCAGAAACACACTACAAAATGTGAACTGGTAGCTTTCTGTATTCATCTGAAAACCTAGAGCAGCCTACTCTATTCATTACAGAAAAGTAGTATAATAGACGATATTAAATATGCATGCTGAGGCACTCGGGCAAGTGTGGACTGGGGAGTTATCAAGCCGTCGGAAGGCTGTTTCACTTCAGGCTTGATGGGTCTTTGTGTAATTAACCCACATTTCAAAGCGCTAAAATGAGCAGGATGACAAGAAACTTTCTGTTTTGGAGTAACGTTTTTACACTGCTCTGAATGAGCTCGGATGGGAAGATGGTAATGATGGACGAGTGGAGTGCCAATATACTACGCTTGTAAACATGACACTTACTGTTAAGGCCATATGGTGCAGTGTGTGTGTGTGTATATGGGGGCTTTAGCTTTTAATACTCCATTCTGAATCATGATGAGTTTTTTTTTTTTTTTTAAAGGAAGCTAAAATTTTTAAGGAAGCTTCTTTAGAATTGAGCAAATGTATTTTACTGCTAGGACAGCCAAGTGAGATAAACTACATGATCTTTCTTTAAGATTTGAAAAAGTTAGTAGGGTAAGGGTGTTTACTTTATTCTTGGTCAGAGCAAAGAAACACACACACACACACACCCTCATACAGTATGAGGATAAAGGTGAATAGGCTACATATATTTTATTCAAAGTTAACTCGTTGTTGGTATATGTAGAGAGTAACAGGAATAGACAGTTTTTATGAGGTTTTTGGGTGGTCTTTCAAACAGCATTGTGTACTAATATTTGATCATGTCTGTAAACTTACATTGTACATTATACTGTACATTGTAAACACAGTTGCTTAATTTTGAAGCGGAAATCATTGAGGAAGAGTGGGATGATGCCATGAATTTCACATATGACGGCCATCTCTCGTGTTCTTCAATGAGCTTTTGCTGCCCCCTGCTGATGATTTACCAGTACAATGTTAGGGAAAATGTAGAAAAATTATACCTTTAGGGGTACAGCAGCCTGTCAGTGGGGAAGCAACACTCATTCAAAGATACATTTATATTTTATTATTTCTTAGTGAACTGAATACAGACCAGCCATTAAGAATTAATCCCTACCAATGACATGAATTCTTGGAATATTACTTAAGTGGTCAACAGAGAAATAATCACGTAGCTTAGTATGTACAGGTACATGATTATAGTCTATTATAAAAACTGAATTTTTGAAGAGCTTACATATACATATGTATCAAACAGTTGGTAGCATCATAATAATGTATGTTGATATTTGTTTGAATTTTCTCCTGCTCATAAAATATATTTAAAAGATAAAGATGTGCTAATTATTTTAAATGCTCTCCAAAGTCATCCTGTCAATAATGTATGACATTTAAAATATATATATATTTTAAATGTCATACATTATTGACAGGATGACTTTGGAGAGCATTTAAAATAATTAGCATCTTATATATATATAATATATAGCTTGTCTGTCTGGATTTTTACAAGCTAAATATTTATATTTTAGAGAGTTACTGTGGCTCAGTGGTAGAGCATTGCATTAGCAGTGCAAAAGGTTGTTGGTTCAATTCCGGGATCACACATACTGGTAAAAAAAAAAAAAAAATTATAGCCTGAATTAATAATTGTAAGTCGCTTTGGATAAAAGTGTCTGATAAATGTTATACAAAGAATATACTTTTGCTCAGTTTTATTAGTCTAAACAATCCAAAATATTTGTTATATCAGTTCAATTAACTGAAATAATTTCTATCTTCGATATTTTAATTAGGTGGTTGAAAATTTTGCTTTAAATCAAAATGTCACTGACGCATGTCATGCATGGCTCACTCAAAAAAAAGAAAATAAAAGTTGTCTGGAACAACAATTACAAACTTTTTATTTGTTTACTCATAATAATATTAAACATTTAACCCACCTCAAATGTGATGGAGGAGACATTCCTCTTCGGTCAGTATCATTATCATACTTAGGTTCTATTTAGAAATATCCTCAGACACAGTTTAGTAACAGCTCAGCCAACGTGCATTATTTATATAGGAATGAGCCAAACAGATAATGTTACCCTAAGTCAGTGTAGCTGATACATTTAAGATGCCCTTCACAACTATCATGGGGAGCCCTCGCATACTTTCAGACACATGTATCTGGAGCTCTTGAAGGACACTACCTGCAAAACTCGAGAGGACAAAAACTGTAAATGGAGTACTTTTCCCAAGGCATGAAAAAGCTTGTAGCACATGACAAAAGGGATGCTGACATTCATGGATGCCTGTGATAAACAGCCTTTCGTCTGTGGGAAATCTCTTGCCAAAATTAGCACTACAGCCAAGGACACTCCTCTGTCTGACTTTTCTGAAATGTGAGGAATTCACCTGTAAGGTAGAGTCCTGAGCAATTTGGCTTTTGTGTTAACGGCAAATGCTTTTGACTTGGGCTTACACTCAAGAGACTAAATTTGACATATAATTAATAACTTTTATTGTAATGTATGAGATCTACTTTCACTTTATACTCATTTACTCAATGTTGAACCTGTATTCCACATAGAACATTTGTATTACAGTTTGTGTTTTCTGTCACTGATCACCCATTTTTGACACAGTGACATATATTAGAATGACTTTTGGAGAAGGATAAAATGCCTCCAAAGAAAGCGGACAAAGCTGCACCTAAGAAAGGTGACAAGGTAAAGGGGGAAGCAAAAGATGACAAGAAAGGGGGGAAGGGAGGCAAAGAGGCTCCTAAAGGCAAAGGGAAAGAGGATCCAAAGAAAGGAAAGGGAAAGGGCTTTGCTGTTCAGGGTCAGCAGAATGTTCAAAAGAAAGAGGATGCAAAAGCTAATTTAAAAGGTGCTTCTAAAGTTCTCACAGGTCTGACAGGAAAGTCCCCATTTTTTTCAAAGTCAGCCCCCAAACAGTCTAAAAAGCTAAAAAGCACATCTAGGCTTTTCATGGGACTATCTGGCAGCAAGAAGAAAAAAGGTATGACACCAAAGGCATTACAAAGTACATCAAAGTTGTTTTCAGGTTTTGGAAAGTCAAAAGCTACAGAAGACGACAAAAATAAAAAAGAGCAGGGTGAAAGAACACTCTTATTACTCAATATTGGTGGAAAGGCAAATAAAAATGCAGCAGCTACCTCTGGACTGGGAGGCAAATTCAAAGGGTTTTTTGGTAAAAAGAAAACTGGAGCTGCACAATTCAAGAGTAAAGGATGGTTTCTGGGGAAGATAGCAGGAGCAGCAAACTGGCTAACTAACAAATTCATTTCATCCAAAACATCTAGAAGACTAGGTCGCTCTGTTCGTTATGACAGGTCAAGTGTGGGGCAATATCATGGCTATCAGAATGGAGGTTATGAATATGATGAGGGTGAGTTCAGCTATGAGGAAGATGACTGTGTTCAAAGCAGTTACAGCAGAAATAATCCCAGAGGATGATATCGAAGCAGAAATCATGACAGCTATGGTCGGGGAGCTTCAGAGGACCACATCAGTATGACTACTTTGAAGATGACCAGGAGTGTTATGATTATCATGAAGATGAGTATGGATCCTATGATGAGGAGAACGATTACTATGATCTCATGTATGAGGATGAGTATGGCTATCTTGATGAAGACTATTATGAGCAGTATCAGTATGATAGTAGACAAACTTATGGTTATTATGATGACAGAATGGACTATGATTACAGACACCAGAGAATTGATGAATTTGGATACCCTGTTGATGGTATGGAATACTACGATGAAATGGGTTATGCTATGGAAGATGAATTTGGCTACCTTGGTAATAATGTGGAATATTATGACTATGGATACTATCCAGAGCAGTTTGACTATTATGGTGATCAGCAAAATTATTATAATCACTATGATGGTGTTTCAGATACCTACATTATGCATCCAGGAAATCAAAATGCATACAAACAAAGTCTGTACATCTACAATGGAGAAACCGCTGCCGTTTACATTGAACCTCAGAAAGTTGCTAACCAGCCATTTATGTACACGGTGGAGGATGTCATGAAACCAACAGAACCCTCAGAAATGTATGGTAATAAATATGTTCAAATACAAAGAGAAAGAATGTTGACCGAGGATTCATTCAGATTCCCAAGACCACAAGTAAAATTGTTTGGGAAAGAAAAACTTGACATTTCAAGTACAGTGTCTCAGATTCCCAGGAATGATCTTGAGATGATTCCAGACCAATTTGAAAACCAGCCACTTCCTTCATCTATGAGCTTTCCTCTATATACTTCACAACAACCGGTTCACAACAACCGGATATCAGGCCAGAGCCATCCCCCTGTAATAAATGTTCAACCACCTTTTCCTCAACAGGTTCTGATAAAACAGCCTGGAATACCCCATGTCCATCACCTCAACTTTCTGGTTCACAGATGTCTGTACGCTCTCCATCGCTGATCCTCTCATCCTCTATATAGAGAAATGCTCTGCATAATGAATTAACCAATCGTGCCTCACTAAGATCACAGTTTCCATTGAGAAGCACTCCTCAGCCTCAAGTAATAACTGAATTTGCCCAGACAGCTGAGCAAGGGTCATCTCCTATACTAACAAATGCTTTACAGACCCCAAATCTGGCTGCTGCTTCATTCAGTTCACCTCTTCCAAGGTTTAAATCCTCAGTGTCACAGATTAACCAAAGTTTATCTCAGAGCTGTTCTCACGATTTTGCAAATTCATTGCAAAATCCACTTCTCCGTAATGCCACTTACCGCTCACCTCTGCAAATGTCTGCATCTCCTCATTCATAGAGGCACCTCAATAGGTTCAGGTAACTAGTCTGAGTTCTTCTCCAATGCTCTCTAATGCAATGCAAAATCCTTACCTGCAAAGAAGCACATCTCAACATTCTCTTACAGCTGCTCAGCAGGAACCGCAAAACATTGTACAACCTCCCTCAGTCCTAACCAATGCACTAAAAAATCCTCAGTTACGCAGTGCCTCATACACCTCTCCTCTTCAGCGGAATACATCATTACATGCTCCAGTAATGTCACAACCCGAACATCAAGCATCAGTGTTATCAACTGCACTAAAGAATCCTAACTTAAGAAATGCATCCTATTCCTCTCCTTTACAGAGAAATCTTATTCCTTTCCAGCAAGCACAGGATTATCCCTCCCCTTTTTGTCAAATGCATTAAAGAATCCAAACCTTCAAGGTGCCTCCTTTCAACTACCTGATACATCTATAATATTAAGGAATTTATGACTACATCTGTTCTGTCAAATGCTTTGCAAAACCCTAGTCTCCGGAAAACAACTTATAAGCTCCCAGATTGTACAATAATATCCAATAGCACTGATCAAACCACGGACACAACAAATTCCTCGCCGTACCTGAGCTCTACAGAATATTAACCTGCATAAAGCATCCTATAAACTACCTGATAGCTCTCTCTTTTCTCGAAACCAACCAGCAGAACAGTCATCCTCTCTTTCAAGTGCTCTTTTAAATTCAAACCTTCATAAAGCTTCCTACAGACTTCCTGATGGGGCACTTTTGCTCTGAACAAGAACCAAAGAAATCAATTTCATATAATTTGTCAAGTGCCCTACAAAATGTTGGTAAGGCCAACTATCGCTTACCTTTTATCAAAAACAAGAGCAAGCTCCTCTTTCAGTGCTGTTCAGTGCCCTTCAGAACCAAAACCTTCGTAAAGCATTGCCTGATGGATTAGTCATGACAAGAGGTCAACCAGCTCAAAGTGAATCTCCCACATCACCCTTCCTGGGAAATGCCTTGATGAATGTTAACTTGCGCACTGGGATGTTCTCCAGAAGACCCAAGGTATGCAGTAGTGATTCCTCAGATTCAGGGCCAGTCTAGTGAACACTGGTCCATGTATAGGGATGAAGAACTGGATAATTTTGTCATCCCTGTGTTTCCTGGCCAAGAGACAGATAGCACAGAACCTGCATGGGTACCAGATAGAGAAGGTGAACCTCAAGGGAATTGGTATGACAAGGTAACACAACTGGCATATAGTTGCTCTATATAAGAAACCGTTGCTTAGTTTTTGTTGCCATCTAGACTTTACCTGTGAAATTGTCATACACTAGAAATAAATACACTAGAAAAAAATAATACAATATCTGTGCCACTAAAATTATGCTATGGTATGACTATTATACAGTATTTTACTATTCTAACAATTAGATTAGAAAGACTGAAATTGAGGGTTAAAACTAGAGTTCAAAAATAATAATAGGCAATGTTAAATATCAAACTAAAATATTATGACTTGGCTATTTGGATTGGTTACTTGATATTAGGCAATATAGACTATGGATGACTGGATAGATAATTTTTTATAGAAGTAATCAATTAAAATATAAATGACTTGGCAAACTCAAAACAAGAACAATAACCACAATGCACCAAAATACACCTGCCACGCCAGCTTTATTACAACAGCATACAGGTATCATTTCAACAGACTTTAGTCAGGGTAACAGCATATTTAATTTTTTGACAGGAATAAAAATATTGATGTGAGAGACAAGCGTACAGTGTGCTCAACTGATTGTACATGCCAGTTATTGACAATATCTTTTCAAAACATCTTTATGTAGACAAAAACTCAAAACCATGCATTCCCTTGCAAAGTCTTGTAAGCCTGTCCCTCCGCTTCATTTTTGTAAAATTCAATATGACATCCACCCTGACTAAGGTCTATAAATAAAAATAGTGTGAAACATTGACCTTATATCATGATTGTTTACACATTGTTTACACAATAATTTTCTTTACTGAAATGCTTTTTAGATGCACTCAATTCGAAGCATGCCCACGATGCTGTACCGTGAACGTGCAGAGGATGGCTTTGAGGACACGACACAACTTGAGTAGATGATAGATGAATGCTATTTAAATACAAACACACGTCTGGTTTAGTGTCCTTGTGGGGATGCTCCATAGGTGTAATGTTTTTTATACTGTACGAACTGTATATTCTATCGCCCTACACCTAAACCTACCCCTCACAGAAAACTTTCTGCATTTTACATTCTCCAAAAAAATATGTATGATTTATAAGCTTGCTTCCAAATGGGGACGTCAATTTAGGTCCCCACGATGACACGAGTGTGTATTCGGGTTTAAGTCCTCACTAGGATAGAAAAACATGTAAACACACACACACACACACACACACACACACACACACACACACACACACACACACACGTTAAAACCTCAGTTCATGCACATTTTTTAACTCTCATCTTTTTCTTCTATTTTAACGCTTATGCAACAATACTTTCTCTGCATGCCTTCTGTTGCTTGTTCCCTATATGTTGTATTACGAGTTGTTGAACTTGATATGCAAGTGTTCTTTTTTTTTTTAATTACCTATAAAATATTTAAAAATATATATTAACATTATTATTATATATTTATAATACAAAATAATAAAGCAAAAAGTGTGTTGTTCATGTTGTTCGCGATCGTATGCATTTTTTTCACGGAAGAAATTAAGACTCTGTCATATCAGTTCTTGTGCATTTCTCTACACTGGTGAGTTCACCAAAAACAAGTGAAAAATCTGCCAGTGCAGTAATACAATATGGTCGCCAATCACATTCAAGATAGAATTATGAATGCATTTCATGCTGTGTTACTGAATTTGAAGAAAAGTTTTGAATGCAATTTAACATTCACACAGATTGTTTAATGGGGATTAAAATGATAGTGCTTTGCAGTGTTGTATAATTACAGCAGTTTATTGTTACATCCCTCACACAGTTATGTATTTATGGCTTAATCTACAGATTCTCAAAGTAACTCCTCTTTTAGAGTCTTTTGGAAATGCCAAAACTGTACGGAATGATAACTCCAGTCAAATACATGGAAATATTTATGGAAGAGTAAGTTCGTCAATATCAAGTCTCTTTACTGTGTTATGGACACACCTATTAAGAGGAAGCATTTCTTTGAGTAACTTTACAGACGAAAGAGGAAAAGGGTCGATTACAATGAAGCTAGTTAAAGGCCTGTATGTTGGTGTACATGGGTTAGAGTTTGCAATGACAATATTAATGCTTGTCTGAATCATTTCCTGCTTCAAACAGGGGGTTTATCCAGGCCTGTGCCATAACTCAACATAATCCTTAACCTATATGTCCAGGATTGATAGTTTCAGGTAACGCTACATAATGCATCAGATGGACAGTTAAAGTCGGTCCACAATTCTATAAACAATTACTTTATCAGTACGTCTGAAATGTTTATTTAGCTTACATTTTTTTTATCTCTAGAGCCAACTCGTGTGTGGAGAAACTATCACAGTTTTATGAGATGCTTCGCCGCAAGGCCTTCCTCCACAAAGCAGAAACAGGTCTTTAGACCTTCACGACGCAGACAACATATATATTACCCTAATCAAGTAGACTGGACCATGTTCAGATTTAATCATCGATATACTTATAAGCACTAAAAAGCCCCAAAAAGTACCAAGGTTAAATAGCTTTTCCCTTTCATGGAGCGTCTCTTTTGTGGCTTCAAGGTGGGAGACTGTGAGATTGTTGGCAAAATGATGAGGAGGACTTCTGCAGGTTCGCTCAGCGCCATGGAAATACTTCACTTCAGTGCCAAAAACCAGAGCGGTATCTTCAGGATCCTGACGTCCATCCTCCACTTAGGAAATGTCTTCTTGAGAGATATATCAGTACAATGAAGAAGGAAACTCATTAAATGTATCCTCCTCATTTGGATTCCCCCTCTTGTTGATGTGTTATGATGGCCTTTAGTGGGGCCATAATTAAGTTTCTTTTCTTTCTTTTTTTGACTCCATATCTTGGCAGACTGGATCTCAGGAAGTGGCATCAGTTGTAGAAGTGCTCAGGAGATCAGTGGTGGCTGAATCACCAGAAGGTCTACAGAAGTCCGTACTTTCAAAGTCACGGTAAGAAAAACCTGTAATAATGTCTTCCAATGGTATACTAAACAAAAACATTATAATGTTTTTTTAGGTATGCTTTGTATACTTAGTTGAAACAACTTATTTAATAAAATTAAAATGCTTTTTATACTGTAAATATTTATTTTATTATTGTAACATTACAGGAGTCCACTGTAGGTGATGAAACCCAAGTGCAGTTTGATATCCAGAAGACTTGACTTGATCATACTTAAACTTGACAAAGAAACATGAAATGAACAAGAACTTAAACCCTGAACATAAAACATGACATTCACCAACAACGGTTTACAGGAAACAAAGCTAGAAAAGAGACAATGGCAACATGCGGGGGTATATATAGCAAACAAAATGGGTCACATGAGCACGAATCCAACCAATGATAAAACAAAACACATGACTAAAACAACTGAACATAATGCTAGCACTGAAAGTAAAAAAAAAGTCCCTCTAGTTATCTTCTTCTTATCTAACTGCTACAACAGGTGTACCCACATATTACATCAGCTTAATATAAAATATACTTTTAAGGAGAATTAAGTGAAGTGTGTGTAAGTATGAGGTGTCCCATACTCAGAATTTGTGCTCTACACATTTAACCTATCCAAGTGCACACACACAGTAGTGAACACACACCCAGAGCAGTAGGCAGCCATATTGCTCCGGTGCCCAGGGGGAGCAGTTGGGGGTTCGGTGCTTGCTTGCTGAAGAGGTCTCACCTCCAGTCATGATATTGAGGGGTGGAAGAGAGGCACTGGTCATTCCACTCCCCCACCAACAATCCCTGCCAGACCTACAGATTCGAACTCACAACCTTCCAGTTTTGCTAAGATCTGACTCTCTAACCATTAGTACCATGACTTACTATAGCAAGGCTTGTTATATGCAGCAGCCAAAACCTTTGGACACTTCAGGGCCCAGAAAATAATTTTATTGCCATTAGATTATCATATTTTCTTAATGCATTAGTATTATTTTATTGCACTGGATAATAAAATAAAAGATCAATGCAAAATGTATTTTTTTCTCAGAGAACTAGCATTATTTTCAGAGCCATTTTTGCACTAACTTTTTGCCGATTTACAGATGATTTTCACTAGATGTAGGAAGTCAGTTTCTCTCAAGCACACACTGTATTTCAGCAGATTAACTCTAAACATAATACACTGAAGTTTGAGAACCACAAAGAGTAAATTTTTGAACAAGCGTTTTTGTTTTTAAGTGCTTTATTGAAAGCATGTTGTCTTTCCTCTATAATAGATGACAACTGCTTTGTCATAATAAACATTCATAGATTTTAAGTGTGACTTAATGGCTTGAGTAAGTTTAAACATTTTTGCAGCCACTGCATGGTGTGTTTTTACATGAGCTGACACTGTTTGACACTGTTTGAGACTGGACTTGGAGGATACTAACAGGAAGAGTGAGTGACTCACTTCTAGACCTTATGACCTCCAGGCAGACCTTATGTTAAGGTCCTACTGCATAAGTATCAATGTACTGTTGTGAAAAGGATTTATTATGACATCATTTTCTTTAAATCATTTTTCTTGGGAAACACAACCATCCAAATTCAAGACTGTTCATTTTTGATAGCAAGCACAAAGACACACAAAAAAGAAAGCATAAATGAAATGGTGCATACAGGCTCCAATCCCTCAGATCGTATAACATGCAAGTTGATTATGTCAGGGCAGCAGGCCATATCACTGGTGGGAACCATTGTAAACCAGTCAGGGAAACCCTGGGCAGAAACAGACATCAAGGGCACTGAAGCCATCACCTGCCATCACAGACCAGTGTGTTACAGTCTTTAGTGGTGTAGCAAATTACAGCCAACCCCTTCTGCAGGGGTGACACCAAGAGGTCTGACGCAGTATTAAACCCTGCTTAACCACCATCCACCACTATCACATTCAACTTAATGCTTGTGCAGGAATTAACCTAATAAAAGGCTACTGTGCATACACTGTGATCCAAAAGGACTGTGTAACAAAATTTTACCTTTCTAGAGTGCAACAGTGCTCACCCCCCACTTTTTCAAGCAGCCATTAATTTAGAAATATTTTTCCCATTCATTTTTTTTTTCTCATAAGGTTTTAAAAAAGGCTTTGTTGTAAGTTACATAAATTACACTGTTGAAAGTTATAAGCCAGGAAACAAGCGGTGTGAATTACAACTAAACAACAATTTATAACATAACAAACTTTGATTTGAGCGAAACACAAAAGTGCTAGAAATGGGGCAAATAGACAAAAGTATAAGATTGTGTACTTAAGTAGCTTAAATAAAGAAAAAAATACAAATCCTTTGAAGCATTGTGAATGGCATAATCAAAATTAAAAAATGATGAGAAACAAAACTACTGATTCAAAGATAAAGAATATATTTTAACATTCATTGCAAAATATGCATATTATGCATACAAAATATTTAAATACTTTGAGAGCAATAGGGAATACTGACTCATCATTCGTCATTCGCCAGTGCCCTTAAGAATGGGTGGCTGTCGCAAAGAGTTTTTTGGTGCGACATTGCTATTTTGGTGAAATTTCTCATGGGTAATGTCGGCTTACACCATATATTCTGCTGTTGAACTAGATTATTTTAAATGTTGAAATGAGGTGGGCTAATAGGATTTAACAAAAGCATAATTAATTAACATTTGTCATAGTAATGTCGTTCTTTAAATGTGTATAAAGTTATCGATCAAACTCAATACCACTATGAAGCAAATACATGGGATTTGTCCTTCGTGGAACCTCACTGTTGCACTCTATAAACTAAAGAACATATTAGTATATATCTAATCTAACCTCAACCTCGCGAACTATAGCCAAACCTTGCCCTTCTGCATCATACAAACTTGACCTTAAAATCATAACCACTGCTTGAGCACAATGACAACTGTCATGCTGATCGAGAACACAATGAGTGAGAAAATATTTAATACTTACATTAACACAAAAAAAAAGAACATAACAAAATATGATGATCGATTAGCAGCTACAAATACATGCTACATATATATGGTCCTATTTCAGTCTAATTATTTATATAAGTTCATGAAAAGAAAAGGCCCAATAGTAAAATCTATCAGACGTGTCAATTAAAACAAACAGAGAGCTTAGTCCATGGACTGTTCCTATTCAAACCTACGATAAGTTTGCAAACTATCCCAATTTCCCACACCAAACAAAAGGAAAAAGTCTTTAAAGCTACAGCAATTCCCTGTCCCCTCTACAGTTTTCTGGAAACGGAATAAAGCATCCAGTGGTTTTAAATAAGAACAAGGGACCTTTCCCTTATGAACTGCTCCAATTCTCAATTCATATGTTCCATCTGAGGTATGTAAGCCTGACTGTCTCAACCATTCCTCTGATGGACAACACCATCACATATGCATATTCTATTTTCAGCATCTTTCCTCACATCAGAGACCACATCAGTTTTTCCTGATTGCGAGATAACTAACGAAAAACCGTTAATATGATCCTTCCCACAGCAATCTGTGTTTCGATTAAGCATTGGTGTGCTCATTTGGTGCTTGGGATAGAGCCCGCGGCTTCATGCGTGTATGGTTTTTCACAGGGTGGTACCAATTGGCGGCCGTGTTCGGCATTGGAAGATGTAACTAAGGGGGGGGGGGGGCTGGGGGGGGGGCAGGTAGATACTACTGAGATGTGGGCTACTGTGACACTTCTGAGGCCTCTAAAAGTAATTTAGCTAATTCTTTTCATTAGAGAATCAGGTAGTCACTATGTAACAAGACAGGACCTTACTCAAGAAGTCATTTCGGCTTTGATCTCATGCTACCAGGCGTTTCTTACTCTGATGAAAACCATTAAAGCCCTGCTTTCAGATACAGACACCAGAATTTATATCTGCTAAAAGTGAATGAGAAAGAGATTCTGGTACCACAACAGTTAAACTATTTATTTAAGGAAAGATTTTTTTATTTAAAGGCCTTAATGTCATCAGTTGAAAGGGATTAGTTATTGTCTGTGCCACAGATGCCGGGGTGTTTTACATCGCATCTACAAACACTAGCGCTGTAGCGCTGCTCTCTTAAGAGCCATATCAGTTTTCACTGGCCTGCTGACAGTGCCTTAGCAACTTTTCATCTCAAACAGAGATCAGCAAACATTTTGATAAAGCGGATTTCCAGTAAAAAGTGTGTGTTTTAATATAATAGAACATGTAAGTTTATCCTTTTCAGAAACTTTGCCTACAAGTATTGCTGATTATCTATACTTTCATAGGAAAAAAATGAGAGAAATAGATCTTCACCCCTCTGACTGTTGAGAGTGCAGTTGATGCCAGGTAAAAAAACACACAATTGCATTTCCACAGGCTATATTTCACTTAGACCATAAACGGTGTAACCAGGCTTTTGTACGTGTCAAGCAGAAGAAAAGCAGGCTCGGCATCTGCTTTCAAGCACTTGAAGCTCTCAACTTCCTCCGGGAAAGTTTAACCGTTTCCCCTCATATCTTTTCGTTTGTTTTTTGGTTTTGTCTTCCTATCATTTTCAACGTTTGGGCCTTGTAAGCTGTTATCCTCTAACGCTAATATTTCACACCCTATAACTCCTGAAAAGTATTTCAGATGAGTCTATCATGCTCTCAGTGTCCCGGTGGACCAGAAATGATTGACAGGCAGACCTCCCTTTACAAGCCTTCTGATTGGCTAAATCTGACTGCAGCCCATTTTATTTGACTATTTACATAGAGCCGTCACAGATATCGTTGTGATATGACATTTATGTCAGTTATATGTTTCAGCAAACAGGATCATTTTCTGCATAAAATTTCTGTGACAAGGCACACTTCCTAGAATTGAATAATAATAAAAAAGAATGGAAGTTAGAGCAAAATGGGTTTAATAAAAAATAAAGGTGTAATGAATTAAAGACTATGAAGAAATAAGAAATATGGAATTGAAAAACAAAGAGAGTAATGAACATTCATGTGAAGTAGTTGAGGCATTAGTGTCCATGAAATGTTCCAGGCAGACACGTCAGAGAGCTTCATTCCTTATAGATGAACTGAAATCGGCATATTGTGATTCCTATTATAATTCAGATATTATTGTCTTACTACTGAGCACTAAAGTAATCAAATTTATGGTAATTTTCCCTCTCAAACAACAGAGATGCGGTTGCCAAGATCCTGTATTCCCTTCTATTCACCTGGCTAACAGGACAGAATAAATAAGCAGGTTATATCACTTTCTATCTCCATCTTGATATCTATGGATTGATGACCCCCGTGAAAGGGTTTTGCTAATACGCTACAATTGCTGTAAAAATTTGGATTTCGTTTGACTGATCTTTTTTTGTTCTTTGTAGAGGGACCTTACCTTCAACCGCTTTGCATAATTATGCAATGAGTACCATTTAGTTCTCTTGTCAAACAGGTCATTTTCAAAGAAGAACAAGTAGCTGTCTTTTATTCACTCGTATCCTCTGAGAACTGTAGATAGTAAAATTGCCTGTGGTACGCATCTGAAAAATGATTTTCTTTTGAATATCCAAGGATGAATAAACAGAGAGTAATCAGCTGGGAAGAGGTGCCTTTCTCTGACAACCAGCCTGCATTGAACCTCACTGACCCAGCAAAGCCACATGGGATACTCCAGATGTTCAGTGTTCTTGTTAGTGTTTTCTATTCATCGCTACTAGTCTGCATCCTTTGCATTTTAATTACCTCCTTTTGAATTAATTTCCTCTCGGCTACAGATCATACCTTCTTTCAGAAATGCCCCCGCCCACTATCACCATGGCAACAATCCAGCTGTATTCCATGGCCAAAGATGCCTCTCCCTGAATTACTATCAGGCATTATGCTGGGAAAATCGCTTATCAGGTGCATATAAACTACTTACATTGAACTATCAAATAGTTGAATTTATCCTAATAAAGTATTAGTGGAGCGAATGGGTCCGACCTTCTGTGATGCTTCACAGGTTCATAAATTTTGCTGGATAAGAATTACGATCAAGTTCGCCAGGATGTTTCTTGACTTTTTTAGTCAGAGCAAAAACAAGGGTAAGAGAACTTATTTAGCAATCATTTGCTATGAATTAAATGACCCTAAGAAACTGAACCTTATTTTTTACTCTGGTGTAGATGGTTGCACATCTCTTTATGAGCTATGCTGAGACTCTCAACCAACAAGAACATCCCATGCTGGGAAGAACAGCACAGTAACGCTGCGACATCAGGCCTCAACGGTGGAGGCCAAGTTCCAACTATCCCTCCCATGGAGCTCCATTGAAAAGAGTGGATAGGTAGACCCCCTAAAGTGTGCAAATTACGCTGTCCACAGGAATCTCTTGTTGACTTTGATTGGCTCTCAGATCCATGTACGTTATTTATCACCAAGTACTTTCTTCTAATTTGTACTACACAGAGCCAACCCATATTTGTGAGGTGCATTAAGCCAAACCAAAAACAGGTAAGGAACAGATTCACTGGGTTCCAGAAGTAATTATAAAGCTATTTGCATCTTGGCTGGAATTGAAATTGATTAAGAGAGTGTGTATAAGACCGCAAGGAGCCTGGTGTGTTTGACATGGAGCTGGACAGGGCCAAACCGTAACTATTCTGGATTTTGGAAAACAATTTCGAATCAGTAGTGAGGGCTATCCGATCAGGAATGCCGTTGATGTCCTTCCTTTTCAGGTAAGAGCTGGAAGTGTCAAACTAAGAAGAGGCATTTAAAGGCTCAAATTTAATTAATTATTCAATTATTTGGGTTGTATTAAGATACAAGTCCCTGCTAGGCCTCAAACAGCTGCCTCGTGCCAAATGGTGAAACACTGTTTCATCATGTTTGAGGAAGCTTGGTCCTGTTAGACCAGGAGTAGTCAAGTCCGGTGTCAGCAAGGAGCATGATTATTCAGTAAAACAGAGTTTTTAACAATAACCTATAAAACTTTCAACACAGAAATATTATGAGCATGAAAAAAAAAGATGGTTTTATGGAGAAGTGTTCCTCTGTGTAGCCATAGAAGTCAGGGTGATTTTCAACGTTTTAGCATTGTTATTTCTCTCATTTTGTAGATCTTGATGTGTAGGGTTGCCCCACATTTAATGGTGCTCAGGAGAATTTTATTTGGAAACTACATCATCCAGAAGGGGCTTACCAACCCTGGCTTGCGGGATGAAATCTTATGTCAAATTGCCGAATCCAGTTTGGAGAAACACCAAATCCATATAACTGCGGCGAGAGGCTGGCTGCTGGTTGCTGCGATAGCCTGCCTTTAGAAGCATTTGCAACCATCAGCCAAAAGGCGAGAAAATACCTTCCTGAAGGTAGCAACACACCAATATTTACATTGATTATGCTCAAACTATTGTGAGCCTTCATTATGTTTTGGCTTTTACATGCATTAGGTTCTGTCTCAGATCATAAGCCTATAATGGTTTTCAAAGCGGTTGGCCAACACAAGCTCATGTCCAAGCCATGCAGAAGTCACCCGGTTGGACCAGAGGCTTGCGAGGACTTACCCATTGTCCCCTTCTGGAATGAACCGCCAATAGGAATGAAAGCAAACATGGTTTTGGCAGTGGCACTGTTTTGATGGTATGTGTCAGTTTCACGATTGCATCTGTTTGCGTTGTTCTGCAGACCTTGAATCTGTGTTGGCCAGTTTAAGACTCTTAGGGTAGGTTGCATAATCAAAATTAGTCAAGGTGGTATTCAGGTTGCATTGAACTTTAAACCTTAACTAAAATTTTAAGTCTTAGTTGCAACGCATTACTCCTAAATTGTCATATTTAAGTAAAGTTAAGTAAAAGAACACCTTGATTAACAAATCCTTGATTTACCTCTTATCTTCTGCCTAATTTAGTCTTCATTGGTGCAACCTACCCCTCAGTTTTAACTCTTTCAACACCATTTCAGCACTAACCCCGTGCTGGAAAACAACAATTGTAACCAAGCCTAAGATGTTGTGTGTTTTGATCTGGTGTGTACAGTCTGGTCATAAGCTGATTACAGTAGCCAGGGCTGTTTTTAGATTGGTTTTTTGACCACTACTTTAGCTGGCCAGGTTTGGAAGACAAGCTGACCCAATCAGCGAAAACCAGCTGAAACCAGAATATTCTGAGATAACCGCTTGTTTGGAATGAAAGAGATATGCACACTTATATAAACACAAACTCAACGGATACGCTTACAAAACAGTTAAATAACCGCCCTGAAAGCTCCTCTTTCTATCATCGTAATCTCCTAACTCACCAGGCAGGTTTCTATTGTTCTTTGTTTTCGTAAAACCCCCTCTGGAGACAATTGTGTAAGAGTCGCATCTATATCAAGTTGTTAATGATCTGTATTGCTATACAGAATAGGAACGCACAGTTGTTTGTTAGGTGTAGTCTGTCACTCCATTCATGCCTGTCAAACCACAGCTGTTATAAGTCCATGTTCTATTGACGGACATCTTTCCGTGCCTGTGCACGCCTGGACGTAGGGGGAGGAGTTGGCTGGAAGAACTACAGCATAGGTACACATCAGACGACAAGTATCTTACTATACCTTCTTTTGTCCAACCATTGTTCCTCGAATGTAAGCCACACATCTCGTGTTGATTTAGCTCAGTGTTCCAGCCATGTAGTGTTTAATTTTAACCATCTATTCAGCACAGGAGCTGGTTATATGCTGTATACCAAGGTCATTATTTGTACGCGCCTTCGCTTTTGGACTGTGGATACGTACAGCTAATAATGAGGCCTTCTTACTCGCCACTATAATTTGCCTGAAATTATAGTCCTCATTAAATTGATCCGCAGGGGTGTGACGGAGGCCTGAAGGGGTGTTCTGTTATCATGAAGTAGGCGGACATGGGCGGAGCTCAGGGCAGGGCATGATTATGTAATGGACTTGATCGCAGACATGGAACTGATGAGAAAATTTTTCCCAAGCAAAAAGTCCTACTTCATCATCTCTGCTGAGAGTCCCACCAGAACTGTATCTACATGATAGTCTTGCATGATTATTGTAGTTTCATTTACACCAGAAATGGGTTATGTACTCTAATATCATGCATGATCATAAAATATGAATTATATTTTAATAGATCTGTGTTGCATGTAATTTAAAAGTGAGTTAAATGTGAATGTGTCATTACTGTGGCATTAGTGGCTCCAAACTAATGACTAACAGTGCTTGAAAATGTTGTTTAGTTCTACTAGCAAAAAAAAAGCACAAAAATTACAGACTTCACCTATAAGGCACCAAAGGGAATATTTTATACTATAAATATATATATATTTTTTTGAACTAGTGGGATTTTATAATGACAACTAATTAAGGCTGACATCTAGATTTTCAGTTACAGATGCCATTGGCAAAGTCATAAGTGATTAATTCCCCTAGTATATTTCTACTAACGGAGCATGTTGGTAAGGATATTAGTCAGATCTCCGTATCAGGGGGTACTAAAGTTATGGCTGTGTGGCGCTCTGTGATGCACTGCTCCATGTATAATTAAACAGCTTTACTGTATATCCTCTGATCAAGTAGCATCTTTTAACATACTACAAAAAAACATTATCATTACCTTTTTAATGAGCAAAAAAATACATGGTTAATTTTTAAGAAGTATAGTTATAGGCTAGGTATATTTTTGCAGTGTTTATTGGCATTGTTATCTAATATTTTGTCCCCTCAATATGGACTTTGACAGGGGGTCTGTTTGGAAGGTGGATTTGATTCTGATGATGACCCGCTCACTTCTGCTCCCTCAGACAATGTCACGCTCCGAGTCTGCCATATTCATATGGAAGTAATACAGCCCACGTCTATAAACGCCGTTTTTGTTTCTTTGTTGTTTTTTCTTTTGCTAGTTTAAATCCTGTTGTTTATGGTAGTCCGTGCAAAGCAAAATTGTATGATTCCTGTTTTTGTGCCCACTACCTGTAAAACAATAAAAATACAAATCAGACTTAACTAAGGCATCCACGTCATAAGGCATTGCAGATATCCGACGACCTGTTTTGACCCGTTTGTCTGATGGGAAGGAGTTGAATGGTTGCTTTGGTCCAGTTATGCATTCAGATGAGTGTTAATGTAATAAAGCATAGCATTTGGAGTGAAATTGCACTATTTTTGATTGGAAGAGCTTAAAATATAACAAATTTTCATGAATTACAAATACCTTCCACTTGTCCTCCACGGGAGTAAGTTGATGGACTTATCAAATGTCTCTAGGGTGCCAGTCCGCCTGCACTTGGGTGTGTTTAAGTATACCAGTATGACCGTAGTTCCTCACAGCATTGGCGACTTTATTTTTTTTGTTGCTATTATCTTTGGCATTCTGAGGATAATAGCTGGTGTTTATAAACAGATATAGAGATATGGCAGGGGGGTTTTTTTTGTTCTTTGTTGTTTTTTTCTTGCAATCATACAAAAAATTGTTCGAAAGTACCTTGTAAAACAATTCAGCATTGAGAATTTTTTCAGTCCAAAAGGACTAGTTATTTTTAAGAAGCGATTATGCATTTTGTTGCTAACTTAAAGAGCCGAGACTGGTTATAGAGAACAGACTCTTGTGGTCGAGGCCAGCATGGTTCTGTCTCAACTGCGTCTAGTTAAATTGTATAGGTAGACTCTCCTCTTAGAGAGTCGAAGGTACCCCATGGAGAGATTGGGTGTCTCGTAGGACTGGAGCTGGGAGCGGTCCAGCTCCAGAGTGGAGAGCCTTTGTTTGCTTTGCCTTAGTTCGTCTGCAGGATTTTGGAGACGAGTCATCCAGCATGTTCAGCCGTATGAAGGGGAGCTGGTGGGATTGGGAGGGCAGGATGGTGATATAGAGAAGCCCCTCCAGCAGGCCTGTATCCCCCCGGAACTGCAAGCCTGGTGGTGAGCTCTGCATCTCGTCTCTTCTGCTCTGTCCTGACCACACATCAATTAGTGCACTTACACTTAGGTCAATTAAGTACCTGAAAGCAATCAAGTTGTCGGATGTCAATCAGATCTGCAAAATAGAGTAACACTGCACCATTTGCAAATGCGTTTTGCATGAAAATGATCACGTACCATTTTAATGCTTGGTGATTTTAAGTGGCTAAATTTTGCGATTGGCAGGTTCCATGGGTCATTCTGCCAAATGGGTGCCATTTGTGTTCCTTATAATGCATGTGTAAAAACACTTCTTAACAATAAATAGCTTATATAACTTTTCTACTTTTTTTAGTAAACAGTATGTATATATTATTGTAGTTATATATTAGAATTATATTTTATTTATAAAATTATATTAACATTTTAAGTTATTTAGTTAGCTTAAGGTGCAACATAATTGTCATGTTTAACTTTTTTTTGTTCACTTAAAACAAATAAATGTTACCTGAAATAAAATATAAAAACTTTTATTACAGCAACATAATGTTTTATTACAGCAACATTTCTCATTTTCGTTGAAGTACTCAAATAACTAAAACTAAATAAACTAAAATGAATTAATAAAAATGAATAAAAACTATAGATGAAAACAGAATACAAACCTAATTCAAAAACTCATAAAAAAAGCACAACAAAATTACTAGAACAGAAAATATAAAAATTAAATCTAATTCAAAATATTAACAAAAAATGTAATGGTTTATCAATGATACTTAACTAAATATATTAGGATGCAATCAAATGAAAACTGGATGCACTTGGCTGAAAACCGAAACCGAAAATGCTTTGTAATAATTATTTATTATTTTACCAAATAATATAAGTTTTTACTTTTTAATTTAACTCAGTAATTTTAATGATACCGAATTAAAAAAAACACACACAAAGCCATATATAACAAACCACACTTTTATTGAAAGTAACACAATGAAATTAGGTTTAAAATATATGAATATTAAATAATATATTATTTTTATTAAGTTCTTTGCAACAGAATCAGATATAACCATTTTTATTTGGGTCATTGCTTACTGATCCTTAGCCATATTTACTATCCTCAGCGGTGCCAGTTCTACCTGTAATGGGAGGAACAATGATGCCACCTATACCTATGCCAGCTATCCAATGTTCTGTGCCTCATAACCGCCGTGTACCTTCAGTACCACAATGCCAGTTATGCCTTCTCTCAATAGCTTTGCCAAATAAGTGCCTACTGTGCCACCAATGCGCGACATGTTGTCGGGTGGCAGATTTCTGCATAAATGGGATGCCTTTCCGCTGATTTATTCCTTTTTTTAGGATCATTCGCGAAGGACACCTTTTATTTATTTCTGTGTATTCTAATCACAGTTATTAGAGTAAATCTGCTTTATCTCTAAAGGTGTAGATCCAACTGTCTTAGCACAGCAGCAGCAGGCCATCATCAACCAGCAAGCGATTATATTGGTGAGCACATAGAGCATGATTTAAACCTACAGTTAAATACTAAATGCATTTGAATACTGAGATAATGTGGGAAAATGGCCAGGTCCAGCAGATAACAATGCAAGCCATGGCCCTCCAGCAGCAGAGAGATGTATAATTTGGTGCAGCACACAGCCGAGCATGTACCAGCTCTCCGCTCCAGCCAGTACAGCCCTGTGAGTATCTCTGAGCACTGATTACAATATAGTTGATAAATCATTAGATATCAAGAGAACTCTTTGATTATATTAGAAGGACATATATAGAAGTCTTATTAGCACTTTAAATTCCTACGTACACTAAGTTTAAGGTCTGTAAGATTTTGAATTATTTTCAATGAATCTCTTGTAGTCATTAATGCTGCATTTATTAAATAAATAAAAAATACAGTAAAAACTGCAAGTAATACTGTGACATGTATTGCAATACATTTTTAAAAAACACATTTTTATTTGATTGTATTTTTAAATTTATATTTTCCTGTGATGGTAAAACTGAGTCTTCAAAAGCTTTATTACTTCATATATCTTCAGTTTGAAATAGTCCTTCTGAAATCAATCTAATAATAACTGATTCTGCTCAAAACCATGATACACATTTATTTTCAGGATTCTGAATAGAGCGTTAAAAAGAACAGCATTTATGTGAAATAGAAATCTTTTGTACATATTTTTTTACATAATAAATTCTTAGCTATTTATCCTACTGTTTAATCATTACATGTATCTTATTTGAAGACCAAAACAAGAAACTGGACCTCTTTCCTGTACAAACCAACCTCCCCCGTTTCTCCACCACACAGAACAAATCTTCCACCTTAACAATTGCAGTATGTCATTACATCAATCTATATACACCTTCATGCTTCATTTTTACTCCACTAAAATGACTATTTTATTATTATGTTGCTATGTTTCCAAAGGGCCCAACTAGAGAGGATCCAAACGCTGTCTCCCTTAACTCCTGAAAATTTAGAGCCAAAGATCCCACAACATCAAAGTGACATTATTAAAGCACTACTAGGCAAACCCACCTGTAAAACCAACAGACATTCCCAGGTGAGAAATGAAATATTTTAGATCCAAAGCCAGTCTTTAAGAATGAATGACCTGAGCGGAAGAAACTGATCCACAGGTAAACCAATGTTCTCCTTGACCTTGCTTAAAACACTGATAAAATATTAATCAAAAGAGCTCTTTAAATTAGAACAGAACAGACCAACGCTCTAAATGTGCTGGGCTTCAATGCAGGAGGGAAGCTAAAGTGTTTTTTGAAGAAACCAGACACCCATGATGAAGCTATGATGATTCTTAGGACCAGATGAGTGCTGCACCTCCACAGGTATCCATTCACAGATAAACTGACAGTGATGAAGTCATATGAGTTAACATTATGTAAAGTAATACCAGTAGGCTTTAGTATTATCATTGCAAAGTTAATGCTTAGTATATTGGGTGTCCTACACCCTCACCAGAGAAAGAAAACCTACACTCCAGCCCTCGTCATCTGCAAAGGAAGTGTGATGACTATGATGGAGAGGCACTGTAAAACCAGCAAAAAAAGCATAAAGATGAAGCGATCTGCCTCCTGTGCCAGCTGTTAGTCAGAGATTCCCGGCCCCTGCACCTGGTGAAACTCCCGATCATCTGTGTCATTTAATTTCAGTTCAGTTATAGAAGTCATTTTAGCAAGTCTGTTGTGTTGCATTACAGTATCTAGAGAACTTCCAGTGAGAAGAGGAGAATGTTCAGACTCAGCTGCACAAGAGAAGCAGCGAGAAGCACTACACCTACACCAATGTACCATGGACAATCTACCTGAAGGAAAGAGGCTAGTGTCATTTGTGTTGTGATGGATCAGTGGGACATAAAGAATGGAAGTCATATATGAAACATTTAATTTGTGTCATCTGTTTTAGGTTTTTTATCCGAAAGACAGCTTCAACCACCGCGTCGATGCTAGACTTCTGTTCAAGCAGGTTGATATTGTTTTGGTTTATGTTTTTGTTTCAGTTCACTTTGGTATTAGGGCTATTAACTGATAATCTTAATCTTTGCGAATTTTTTGTTAACATTAATACATTCAGTTTCGAAAAAAATTAAATAATAAGTCAATGTGTAACTTTATTTTGGCGGATGAAATTAATGGATAAAAACATGAGAACATACAAAGAATGGAATGGTGCTCTTTATCAGCAATCAATGAAACCTATCTATAATCCAATAATATGTAATAATATAATAATAATTCCATAATAAAACAACAAAAACCCACTTTATGAACATATGCAACTAGCACAAAACATAACTCTCAGCAAGTCTGCACTACTCAAAAATACACTTTTAAAAAGAAAAAATTGTTCAATACAAAAATTACAATTTTAAATAAGTGATGTTTCTACTTTAATATATTTTAAAATATGAGTATTTACACCTGTGATGCAAAACTCAATACCTCATCATCATTGCTCCAGTCTTCAGTGTCAAATGATCCTTCTTCGAGAAATCATTCTTAATATGCTGATCGGATGCTTGAGGACACGTGATTATCAATGTTGAAAAAGTTATGCTGCTTAATATTTTGTGGAAACTGATACATTTTTTGGGTGAACAGCATTTATTTGAGTTTTGACTTTACTGTCATTTTTTAATAAATTTACTTGTTGGATAAAGTAAGTACTAATTTCTTTAAAAAAAAAAAAAAATGCTATCAGTAGTCTATATACAAGTTGTATTTGTGGTTGGTTAGGCTTTTTATCAACCATAATTATAAATAATAATATATATAAACTTTCATCTCTGTATCGTCCATAGGCACATTCTCAGAGGCTTGCATTAGCATTACAACAGAAGAAAGGCAGCAAAGATGAAATCCCTTTTTGGTATGATTATTGTTGATTAGTTTTTTAGTTTATCTCATGTAATAATGAACACTGGTTTTTTGGAGAGGAAAATTTTATCTTCTGTATTGTGACAGCGCTTGTAGACACACCATTGACATGAATGCTACAATCCAGGATCAGAATGTGAAGAAGAAGATTGTGGCTGCTGCCAGAGACACCTGGAGATCTACTTCTCACGCCTCTTCCAGCATCTGTAAGGCATCTCTAGACCAACGTGGCCCAGCAAGAATTTCAGAGCTGGTCCTGTCTGGTTTATGTTGGTTAGAGCTGGGTTTAGCCGGGTGGCCCAGCATAGCACACTGTTCACAATATGTTAATGGTGAAATTACGCATTGAAAGCATGGTTCTGGTGAAGCTAGTCTGGTGATGTCTTGCATGTCAGCATCCAAAACACATCATACTGTATTCTGATGTTATTTAAGCAGGCATTTGCTGCATCATACCATTTAGACCAAGCTGAAGTCAAATCCTTCCTGAACAGGGTAGTGTTGGCACAGAGGGTCCAGGTGCTGTCTGTATCTCACAGAGGGGATCAAGCTTGTGAAAATGGTCTGCAGCAGTCTGCTGCAGCCCCAGACTACTTCAGAGTCCTCGCACCCTACAGGTACTGCGGTTACTGAGACTTTTTTAATGTCTGTATTTTATCATTGTTTTTGAATTCAATTGTGATACAACAATGACAACTTATCACACCATGAATATTTGTGTATGTATTGTGATCATTGTTAACGTCTTACAGCTACACAGACATCATGTTTCGTCACCATTCCGTCCCAAAAACATGCTGGAGTTTAACCTCATCAATGAGAAACTGATTCTGTTCTCTGCCTGAAGCTCCTCGGGTCAAAACCATGATTGACTACTTTATCACAGAGCTGAAAAGGTCCGTTCTCACACATTGGTTTGCTTCAGAGAGATGATGGTGTGCTGTGTGACTAATTGTGCTCTCTCTCTAAGCTTTAGGACTCCAGACTTATGTCGTGGCTGTGTGTAATTACATTGCAGATGACAGAAGAGAATGCTGTTGGAAGTTTCCACAAAGGAGACATCATACAGCTTGCAGAAAATGGAGAGCCCTAGAAGTGCAGGTGAGGACTGCTTTAAACCAAATGTGGTCATAGAGACCTGACATTACTCTTGACATTTAGAGCCTGTTTTTAATGAGGTTTTTTTATGTTTTTGAAAAAAGTATTTACAAAAATAATTATTTTCCTATTTTAATACATTTTAAAATTTGATTTATTCCTTTGATCCTTCAGAAATCAATGTAATATATGCTAAGTTGCTGCTCAAGAAGCATTTCTCATTATTATCATAAGTGCCAAAAAGAAACTAATTAAATACTTGCATAATATTTTTGTAGAAAATTGTGATTTATATTTTATTCAGGATTCTTTGATGATGAATACAAAAGAGACTTCGAGAAAGAGAACAGCATTTTTTAAAATAGAAATCTTATGTAACATCAAAAATGTCATCTTCTACTGGGACTTTTTGGCATTAGAGATTTGGTACATCCTTGCATTAAAAAACTTTTCTGCTGGTAGTTCATTGATATAATATAGACAGAGGGTATACAGAGAATGCAAAAAGCACAATAACTTGTTCATCTAAGCTCTGTGGCGCTGTTTTTACGAGGCCAGTGTTGTGGCGTGCATGGTAGCGAAAAAGAAGGTGAGAAGTTCTCACTGGAGGAATTAAAAGAGGCCTGCACAGTGATTTTGGTGGGTGGTAATGTGGACACCTGCATGGAGTATGTCTTGATATCTGAAAATCCAGTATCCCCTATTTGCATGTATAAAACCTGTCTTCCTTCCTTAAGCACTTGATGGATTCCCTGCACTGCTTTTTATTCAGGCACTTGAAGTCTACCCTTAAAATGTCATTCTGCTGTCACACACACACACACACACACACACACACACACACACACACACACACACACACACACACACACACACACACACACACACACACACACACACACACACACACTTTCACACACCATGTCTTGTATCATACTAAGGCTGGAAGTTTGGGAGCCATTCATGGGCGATCTGGGGTTTTTCCTGTGGAGTTTGTTCAGCCAGTGGCTGCTCCTGACTTCATTAACATTCCTGTGGACAAGAAAGAGGAACCCAAGAATAAGCAGGGGTCAGCGGTGGCAGCATCAGCAGCTGTGGCTGTGGCTGTAGGGTCTGCTGCCGCAGCCTATGAACTCGACCTGGTCAATTGAGGTATATGTGCTTAACAGGCATATAGTCTGAAATTCTGATTTGCATGTACCATAGATCCTTCTGAGTGGCGTTGTATGTTGCTGCATTTCACCTCAGGTGGCGTCTCCTGTCAGTGGTATGCAGAGGCCTACACAGACAGTGCTGATATGGACATCGATGGGAGGATCTTACAGGACAGCCAGTACAACAGCATGGTGGAATCTCGCAAAGAAATATTTCCAGAGGGGCCCAGAGAAAAATTGGTCAGTTGATTAAGCCAAAAGGGAAAGTGCTGATAGGGTTCATAAGGTTACATAGTTAAATTAAAAGAGAAAATGTGTTATTGAAACATTGACATGCTTATCTTTGCAGTGATTCATATAAGAAAAAGTCAAAAGAAAACAAAAGGGAATCTAGAGAGCCATCAGAACGTTTAAGTGGTTTCCAAGGTATAGAATGCATACCATACCATCACTTTTAAATGTGTTTTAAATATATCCTGCCATTATTTACTCAATATTCTTTCATAATAAATGGAGGGGGAGGGGGGCATTTAAGTCGTCCATACATGCACCGTGCACTATAATATTCCACGGGCCTACTGAAATCATATGAGAGCATTGTGGAGAGGAACAAATTGAATTTTAAGTTGTTATTTACTAAAATTGGATAATTCAGTGGCAAAGAATTATCAAAGAATGAGTCATCTTTCATGAATTGTACATTGATTTAGAGATCTAGAGTGAATATAACTCGTTTTTTCCTTCAGGAAAAATTTGATGTCTTAAATTTTGAGCTGATGTCATATAGATCAGTGTGCCATCAGAAGACTTGAAGCATTTGAACACCTTTTATAATTATTATTATTACTACTACTTTTTTTGTGAACTATTCCTATAAGTTTAGAGACCATTATGAAGCAAGACCTTAAAAAGTTTCTAATATTTCTTGATACATATTCTTAATCTGATTTTTTGCTTTGCTATGTAGTCTTCAATTCAAGAGTCCCTAATCGGAAGTTCACTTGATGAAAACATGAACAAAGTAGCCGCAGAGATGCATTCGGTGTAAGCAGAATGTTCAGTGTGAACTTATTAAGAGGCATATATATTTTTTACTGTCATCTATAAAAATGTAATGTGTAGTATGTAATATAATTTAATTAATATTTTATCTTGCAGCTATAATGAAGTTTTTATGGAGAGACTACCCTATGAAAGGCCAGACTGAGCAGGGGAGGTTGTGGAGCACCATCCTAAGGGGTACACAGCTCTTTCAAATAGCGCAACAAGAATTCCCATCATGAATTATTAAGATAACCAGTCAGGAATGTAAGCAAATGTCTAATGCCACCTCGCAGTATGCACTACATGAATAATCTCTTGTTGCAGCTGAGTGGCTATGAAGTATGGACTAATGAGAGATGAAGCCGCAGACTGTCGTAAGTCCTCAAGCAGATCAGTGGGAACACCCAGCTCCAAGATCGCATGAGTCTGCTTTTTTGGGAAAGCCATGGAGGGCTCCATCTTTAATGTCATAAGATGATCTTTCTTGTATTTCCACAGGGAGAGTTGTCAGAGGGGCTGGAGGCTGCTGTACATCCTCACTGCATACTACAAGTCGTTCAGAGGCACCTGGGAACTCTTATGCTGGAAGTACCTCCATGACGTTCGTGCAAGTCCAGGGAGTGCAGAATCTCTTTCAGGGTATACTGCTGTTTTGTATTACGGCTACACAGATAAAAACAGATGAATACTGGACTGGATGATTACACAAACATGATATACTGACAGGAATTGCCAAGGCATGTGAGCAGAACCTAAGGAAGACGCTCCAATATGGTGGATCGCTGGCTTGAACATCCTAATGGGATGGAATTGAAAGCTATGTTGGTTAAGTTGCACATAAACAAATTTTTAATGCAAATTTTAGTGACATTTTCAGCTGTTTCTACTTAATCATGCATCAATCCAACATTTTCTAAGGCTGAAGGAAAGTTCCAAGCTGCAGTTGTTTCTTCTTTCCTGGTGGGAATTGAACGCTCACATAAAGATTGAAACCTGCTCAGTATGTTGACTCTGTATGCATATTTTTGCAACTCTGATCAACTATGTAATTAATTTAGTAGGAAGGATGTGATTCTAATTCACTTTTGTTACTTTGGAGGTGGCTTTGAACATTGAAGAGCTGTGCTATGAGATAGGGTCTGCAGCAAACTTGAGGCTTTGATGAATATGCTATATGTGGGTCACAAACAGAGGTGAGATGACAAAGGAAAATCAAAATCTAATACCAGATTGTTTTGTAGTAGCTGATATGGTAGTTCACTTATCTCTCAGGAAAGGGAAAGGGTCATTTTAATGATGAAAATGTACTCACTCTCGGGCCTTCAAAGATTAATTTATTTCTTCTTGGGAATAGACTTGAGAAGAAATTTTGCATGACATGACTTGCTCCCCAAAAGGGATCCTCTACAGTGAATGGGTGCCATCAGAATGAGAGTCCAAATAGCTGACAAAAAAACATCACATTAATTCACGAGTAATCCACGCCACTCATTAAATGAATGTCTTTTTTTATCAACGGTTTGAGTTTTATTCTGACAGCACCCATTCACTGCAGAGGATCCATTGGTGAGCAAGTGATGTAATGCTTATTTCTCCAAATCTGTTCTGATGAAGAAACAAACTTGTCTACATCTTGAATGGCCTGAGGGTGAAAGTACATTACCTCAGCAAATTTTCATTTTTGGGTGAACTATTGCTTTAAAATGATTCAAGTGATACAAGGATTGAAAGCTGTTTTCTCATGGGTTGTCACTCTTTCTCCAGGTCAGAATATCTGCCCTCTTAAAGAAAGGGAGTACATCTTGGATGTTTCTACAGAAGCTGAGCATGCTTGATAGCAACTACAGTCTGTGGTTTCAAGAGTGATCTGACGCAGCCACTGAATTTTTGGACAATGAGCCTCGAGTCACTATGCATTACAATCAGGTACATCAGCCAGGCTGATTCAATTTACTAGACATTCCTTTCATGTATTGTGCTCCCTTATTGCACAAGTTACAAAGATCTGAAGTTTTCTCTATTCAGTCTGCTAATCTGATCTTCATTCACATTTTACAGGTGTTCCCTGACTACTTGAAAGGGCTGTTCAATGTTGTCCCCACAGGGTAAAGCCAGTGAGCAGCAGCTTCAGCAAGTGTCAAACTGGCAGCTCTTCAACATCGTGCCAAGGACTTGATCTACCTGCCCACCTTGTAATGCAATTAATTTTGCAATTAAAAAATGTCACATTTACTCCACTGAATCAAATTACAATTGCACTTCATATGTGTGGATAGATTACTATGAATTTTAGTCCTTATACATATTTAAATTATTATTATAATATACCTTTCAAAGGTTTGGGGTCTGTAAGATTTTTTATTTAATACTTTTATTCATCAAGGAAGCATTAAATTGATCGATTGAAAGTAAAGACATTTATAATGTTACAAATGATTCAAATGTTTCAAATAAATACTATTATTTTTAACTTTCTGTTTATCAGAGAATCCTGAGAAAAAAATGTGGTATCCTCAAGAAATACTAATATTCAGCAGCACAACTGTTTTCAACACTGATAATAATAATAAAATGTTTTGCAGCAAATCAGTGTACTAGAATGATTCCTGAAGGATCATGTGACACTGAAGACTGGAGTAATTATGCTGAAAACTCTCAGTAAATAAATTACATTTTAACATACGACAAAAACTGAAGGCAGTCATTTTAAATCGTAATAATATTTTACTAATATTACATTATTAATGTATTTTTAAATCAAAACATTAAAAGAGCTTCTCAATCCCAGACTTTGAACAGTAGCATGTGATATGGCCATCAAGCCTTGGTTTCAAGCTTATCATTCTTGGTCTCCCTTGTATGAGACTGCCATTTGCTATTTGGCTTCCAAGCAGAAACTTGAGGGAACATAATCCCAGGGATCATTACTGAGGGAGAAATGAGTCACATTGAAGAGAAAGCAGTTCTCATATTAATTGGAGTGTGCCACTAATTGTATAAAGGTAAAATTCACAGTTGCTAAAAACACTGTGTTACAGTTTGTTAACTGTTCAGATGGCCCCTGATGAACAGCAGCACCAAACTTATGTCCCTCAGCTAATATAAATTACATCTCTAGAGACTAACATTCTGCTGTTCTCTCGCTTACCAGCCATGAGGTCTGTGGGAGTATATTCCCACCCAGCTCTTCGCCCCAGCCACACCAGCAATGGTTAAACATGGTGACCCAGAACATGCAGCAGGTGCAAGCCCTCACTCCCTCATCAGGCCAAAGCACAATTTCTAGGTGAGGTGTTGACTAGCAGAACAGCAAATGAGAAGGCAAGAATCTTTAGTTAAAACACTGATTGCTGTGCTTTGTGTTTTCTGTTTCAGGGCTTGTGAGTGCTTATATCCCATGTTCGCCTGCCATTCTTCTACATGTACAGAGCAGCAGTAATAGTGCTATCGGCTACCCCATGCATACTGGCTGTCAGTCAAAATGGTCTGAACTTTCTAAGAAAAGATACTCATGTAAGTTTAACCACTTTATTTCCAATGCTTATGTAACCCCCTTTTCCCGGGTCCTCACTGCCCAGACATCCCAAGTCTCCCGCAAGTCCCGGGAGTCTCCCGCATAATGATAGCGGCTCCCTGATGCCCGCAAATTAGTTAAAATCTCCCGGAATCTAGAGCGAGCGAGCAAAAGCGTATACACACAAGAGACTGTGTTTCAAACCGTGTAGCGCGCACGGCAGAGAGGGAGAGGGAGCGAGAGACCTTGCGTGTGTGTGCTAGTGTGTGTGTGTGCGAAGCGCATGTAAGACAGAGAGCATCCTGATTGGCCTGTTTCGGCAAATCAACCACTCAATTGTCAGTGTGGGCGAGCTTTTATCTTTTCTCCCGAACCAAATTAATCAGTTATGTCTATCTAGAAACAGGAGCACCATGGCAGAGGGAGAGTGCCACAAAAAAAATTAATAAAAAAAAAAACCCTAAATAAATAAAACACCAAGTATAATACACATTTTACGGCAGACTACACAAAAGTAGTAGTTTAGTGTTGTAGTGTCAACCAGAGCACAGTAATTATGGCTATCGACACCCCTGCTAGGCTGTCAGTCAAAATGTTTGAACTTTCTCAAGAAACGCTATAGGTAAGTTTAACACTTCATTTAAATGCTTATGTAAAACCCTTTTCCGGGCCTCACTGCCCACACCTCATCCTCTGCTCGAGTGGGCCTCGAACCCAGGTCTCGGCATGGGAGGCGACGCACTACAAGGAGGCTAAATGACTGCAGCCACTAGCGTCAGTCGCTAGAGCATCTCTTGAGATCAGGGGAGTGAGGTTTACCTGCACAGGACCTACTCGCTGGCCTCCGTTACTCTCACCCCCCTGAAACCTCACGCCCATCCGGGTCATGGCACCAATGTAACCCCTCTCTCCCGGGACTGACGCTAGTGGCTGCAGCCATTTAGTTCCTTGTTAGTGTGTCTGCCTCCGGACATAGAGACCGGGGTTCAAGACCCACTCAGAACAAGAAGGGGGTGTGGTGGTGAGGACCCGGGAGAGAGGGGTTACATTGGTGCCGTGACCCGGATAGGAGTGAGGTTTAGGGCTGCAGCCATTTAGCCTCCTTGTTAGTGTGTTCGCCTCCCATGCCGGAGACCTGGGTTTGAGGCCTGTCTCGGAGCAAGTACAGGGTGTGGCGGTGAGGACCTGGGAGAGAGGGGTTACACTCACTAACAGCCTGTGTAAAAAATAAACTCAGGACTTTTTTGCTAGTCTTTTCAGCATCATTACTCCAATCTTCAATATCACATGATCCTTCAGAAATCATTTTAATATGCTGATTTGTTGCTTAAGAAACATTTATTATTATCTACATTATTATTTATATATGTTTGTGCTAGATACAGACTTAAATGAAGGGGTTAGAAGTTTTTTGTTTTTTAATCTATACAAATAAAAGTATGCAATTATTCAATGATTAGATATGCAATCTGCTTTGACACTTCTAAAGGATTTTCAAATTTATCTGCATTTCCTTCTATGATAACATGATCACATATAGACTTCACAGCTGTTTTCAATGTTCTTCAGGAGCCGATGGTGAAGTTTCCGCTGAAGGAGGTCCAGTCCACCCGTACACAGAGGCCCACAGCTGGCTCCAGTTACCCGTATGTGGAGATAATGCTGGGTGACCTAATGTCTCAATGCATTACACAGTTACAGCTGGACCAGGTATGGACTTTGGACTGAATGAAGGCATATATGATTGCAAATCATCAAACAATCTAACTGTGTAATTTTAATGCCATTTTAAAGTGTGTTGTTAATCTGAGTTGGTAATATTCACTGGGCTTGTGTGGGCGGAGCTTATTCCTGTGCGTTTGACTTTACAGATGTCTTGAGCTGTGCCGTGTTATGGCCATGCATATGGAGAACCTGCTGTCAGTACGAGAGAAGAGACTTACTCTGCCGCCCAGTGAAATCACTCCGCTCTAGCACCATTTTTATTACTACTTTTATGGCAATAATTTGAATCAGACATGATTAAACTTCTACACATCGAAAGCTACCTGTCATTGTGCAATATGTCTGTTTACAATTTCAAAACCAAGTTCCAGGATTGGCTTGTTATTCACAATAATTTTAGTTACGCATTCCATTATTTTGAAATATATGGGCCCATAATTTAAAATATTATAGCACTACTCTAGTTCCGGAGATGTGAAGTTATTCTCTTAAATACTGATTTGCAATTACTTAAGACTATTAGCATGTTTTAAATATTTATAAACTGTTTGTAGCCGGATGAATGGGAACAAAATATATGCACAACGTAATGGTGGTTTAATATGAAGTCTTTATTCTAAATACCACACACAATAATAATAATAATAATAATAATAATAATAATACAATAAATCAACTGACCTGTTTTTTCCAATGTATTATTTATTTACATTAGATGCAATAGTTTGAGGAATCATGAAACATTGTTAATACATTGAATAATATTAACATACTGTGGAAATGTTTGTAAAAAAATGTGTTAATTAATTAATAATGTGACCAAAAAGCAGATCAGCATTATTTTTAACAAAACTAAAACTACTTTGTTCAATTTACAAATTAAAATTCAATATAAACAAAATTAAATGTAAAAAAAAAATTACACTTTAGCAAAACTAAATAAACATTTTAAATGTTATGCGGCAGCTACAGAAATAAGGTTATATGCTGGAAGCACTGCATCAGCATTATTATTTTTAAATAAAACTAAAACTGTTTTGTTCATTTAAATAAATTAAAATTCAATATAAAACAATAAAATTAAATGTAAAAAAAATTACACGAAAAACTAAATAAACATTTTAAATGTTGTGTGGGCAGCTAACAGCACAGTTTGGACTTCTGAAGAAAAGATATAGCAACCTGAGCTTGACCAGTCTGAAAGGTCTGACCCGAGTTTGGTGGTTTTAGCTTGAAAGCTCTAGGAGGAGGTAGTGTTTTAAAATTTGGCTCAGAAGAATAATACACATAATAAGATTAGATAGGATCAGTAAGTTGGTTTTTTCTGCTTCAACTTAATAATAAGTTTGTAATAGTAGATCAGTAAGTTGGCTTTCTCACTTCAACTTAATAATAAGTAATAGCCACAATAATAAGTTTTAAATATAGATCAGTAAGTTGGCCTTCTGCCAACTTAATAATAAAAATTACAAATATATATACCTCAAAATTTTCAATCTAAAATTAAAAGGAAACGTAAAAAAATAAAGGTTTAATTTAAAAATAAGGAATAAAAAACTTAAATTGTATATAAGTAATACTAAAATAGCATGATTTGATTGGCTGGTTTCTCCAGGCAATTCAAACGTGTGAGTAAAACTAATCCGGCCGACTCCAGATCCGTGTTTTCCACTCGCACGATGGTCGTGGGCGTGGTTTGGTGAATTGGTCACATATTCTTGGCTTCTGATTGGCTCTCCTAAGACGTGGTTCCTGTGAACTTGCCCTGTGGTCAAACTGCATAAACACACAGCTGAAAACTTGCACGGCTTGAGGAGTGGATACAAAAGAAACTGGAGCTCGCATGAAGGATCACATTGTTTCTCTGCACCGATTCACGCCTGACGGAATTGATATCAATTTGAGACGGCGCGGGGTGTGATATTTCTCTGATTCGGCTTCAGGATGATGAAGTTTAGGTTCAGACGGCAGGGAAACGACCCTCATCGAGAGAAAATCAAGCAGGATCTGTTTGCATTCAGTAAGGTATGTGGGATGTGTACTGTAGCGTTGGGTCTCCTCTCTATCTGTGTCTCTCTCGAGCATGCATGCGGTTTCGGGTTGCATTGAAATCGATTAAAAGAACATTGAATTCAAGCAAATGTATTCACAAATGATTTGTTGTGAACGTGTTCTGTTTCAGCCATTTCCTCTTTATTAACATGCCATTGCTAATATGGCACTGTTTTACAACTATCATGGCCAGATATGACAATATAAGCGCATGAAAGTTGTTTGAAACCGTTATTGCTTTATATATAGCAAGGGTTAGTGCACAGTTGCACTTTTATAGCTTCAAGAGAATGAGAAATTTGTTTGCGTGTAATATTCATCTTCATCAATGGAGCTCATTAAATCAGATTGGGCGTGTTGTCCATTGTGAGTGACCTCAAAGTTTTCTCGTCTTTGTAACTTTAACTGTAATCATTTTACTTTTTATTTAGCTCATCGAGTATTTTATTTAGTTAAAAATAAACGTTTGTTTGTTATTGAGCCTTGAATGTGTCCTGCAGCGGTGTTGGATTTGTACAGCTCTCTGTAATGAGGCTGCTCTTAAATCACAATGAACATGTTACTGCTCTCCTGCCAAAAACATAGAAAGAGTTTGAACGTAGGCTTTTTACTGATGGCCAAACTCTGGCACTATTACAGCACAATCAAACATTTCTACTCCTTCTCTTCAGTGTAAATCAAAACAGGAGGACATGAGAGATATGTTGAGTGTAATTATGCATGTTTTCACAGTAATAAAGTCCTCAATTTTGTTCATTTCTCAAATGCTGCTGATGACATTTATCCACAGATGGTTTAGGAAAAACAGAGCGGCGGTGTGAGAAATGAAGACGTGTGTGTGTGTGTCATGCTGATGAAGCATCATGACAGTGTGTAATGTTACAGGAAGGTCCTGTTATTTATCATATCGCTTTGTCAACCAGTGAAAAGAGATCACCATCACTCGAAGGCCAACCTCAAGCCTGGTTTTGCTTAAATTGGTGTGTTGATTTAGGTTGAACTTTTATAAAATTGCCCAAAAACATATTTCTGCAAAGCACTTTTGATAGCCTTGAAGATGGATGACATTCTGTCAAGTCCTACTAAATTTCCTTCCCTTGTTATTTCTAGGTTCTTTTTTTGTGTAAAACAAGGAAATCCCCTTGCTGACAAAGACTGCACTAAATAAATCTTCTGCATTGTTATTGCTTAGCGTCAGGGCTCATTAAGAGCTCAATGAAGTATGAACTGGTTTCTTTTTTTTAAGCTCAGCAGAAAAAGAGGGATTTCAACTGTCTATATGATGTACATTACATGTGAGTTTAAGTTCTGAATGTGTGATTTCTGCTTCTCTTCTTTTACTCACTCAGACAGTTGAACATGGATTCCCAAACCAGCCGAGTGCTTTGGCCTATGATCCCAAACTGCAGCTTATGGCCATTGTAACTAAATCAGGGGCCATCAAAATGTATCCTTTTGTGAGTGATTTATTCAAATGGAACAAAGGATGTAGTTTAATTGTTTTCAATTAATATACACTGCTGTTCAGATGTTTTGGGGTCAGTAAAAGCACAGTAAAGACTTTTACATTGGTACAAAAAAAGTTGATTTCAAATAAGTGCTGGTCAGAATTCTCTATTCAGCAAAGAATCTTAAATGTATCAGAGTTTCCACAAAAAATATGAAGCAGCACTACTGTTTTAACTGTTATAATAATAATAAATGCTGTTGACAGCAAATCAATTTATAGAATGATTTCTGAGGATCATGTGACCCCTGAAGACTGGAGTTATGATGCTGAAATGCAGCTTTGCATCACTGAGGAATACATTACACAGTGATTGAAATAGAAAGTTGTTTTAAATTGTAATACTATTATTTTGCAATGTCAAGTTTTTTACTGTGTTTTGATCAAATAAATGCAGCCCTTGCTGAGCACAAAGAGACCTTCATTCAAAAAACATTAAAAAATCTTAATGACCCCAAACACTTGAGCGAAGGTATATCTACAGATACAAGCTTGTACACACCTTATCAGTTGTTTATCTTCCCCCCATTCAAATGATAAATTAAACATTAAAAATAACAAAAAATAAAAGAATGGGAATTAAGTTGATAAAAAATTTTAGATTAAACAAAGTTAATTAAGATTCTTAAAAAGAGATTTAAGAAATTATGTATTTATTTGTATAACAAATTTGGAAGTACTAGCCACTGTTGTGCTTGGGTACAGTGATTCTCTCAAGTAGCTCCGAGGGCTGCTGTCATAATTCTTAACTATTCAGTAAAATGAGTTTTTAAAAGATATTCATATATAGGTGCAATTTGTTCTTATCTGTATAAGTTGTGTGTGTCTAAACTTGTGTGCATACATACTTTCGCATTTTACATTGACACCAGCTTCTTAAGCGTTATAATATTAAACTTTTTTCATCCTTCATAAAATGTTGAAAGGTTTGAGGTCCCATTTATTTAGATCCAATGATACAATGCAGTGAGTGAATGTCCTAGTTTATGGTTCACTGATTCTGATGAATTACTCTCTGTTGTGTTGAAGACTTGAGTCATCTGCGTTTTGTACACAATGTGACTCATTACATGTTGTGCTAGTCCTCTAAAACTTGGTACTTTGAAAATAAACTTTTCTAAATCGTTATAATTATAGTCGACACTATCCAGGCCTGAATGTTTGAGTCTGTAGTGGGTAGAAGGAATGTTTAGGAGGATACTATCAGAAATAAACAGCTTTGATGAGGCTGTTATTATCTAGTCCTCCTGGACTGGACACAGGTCAGACAGACCAAGTATCATGGAATGCATCCAACATTCTTTCCACAGTCATGCTTGCTTTTTTTTTTTCTGCGATGGAAGCTGAGATACAGGCAGGGTCAGTGATACTATGGTGATTGTGATGCACAGTACAGGTCTTTGAGCTTTGGGAGGCTGGTAGTGTCAGGCACAGCCCAGCTGAGAGATGCTCAGTGTACAGCATTGACTCACTCAGTGGGGAGGGCGCTAGCTGTGGGACGTCCTGATCTGACAACTGCTACTCACCAGATCTGAGCGAATATCTGTCAGCAACTTAGAAGCTAATGCCTCATCCATCAGACAAGAAGGCTCATGATGGAGAGAGGACAGGGACTGGTCGGTGTAAATAAAGGAGCTGTTCTGAGGTTGAGTAATGAGAGGTTTGGCTTTGAAAGCATTTCCTCTGTTTGGGTGTTGAAGGGGTGTGTGATGAGAGATCAAAGTTTGGTTTACCCAGTCTGACTCCATGTGTTTTTTTTTTTTTTTTTTGAAACTGGATGTCTTTGAATAACATTTGGGAATATACAGGTCCTTCTCAAAAAATTAGCATATTGTGAAAAAGTTCATTATTTTCCATAATGTAATGATAAAAATTAAACTTTCATATATTTTAGATTCATTGCACACCAACTGAAATATTTCAGGTCTTTTATTGTTTTAATACTGATGATTTTGGCATACAGCTCATGAAAACCCAAAATTCCTATCTCAAAAATTAGGATAAACCTAAAAAAGATATGACTTTGAGAGGTACCCAGATATAAAGAGAAAATATATTTTTGCTTTCTTGATGGGCCCAGTAAGAGTAGCTTTATGGCTACAGTGGGTATAAGAAAGAATCTCCCTTTAAAATAATCCTGTAACAGGTTTTTTTTTTTTTTCTATCCAGTGGACACAGTTTTTGTTTTATCCAGCTGTATTTACTCAGTGCAACTTAAAAAAATCCAAGTGAAAGATATAATACCAACATGTCAGGAAAAAAACAGAATCACTGAGTTGGGACCAAGGATCACCTCCCTTGTGTCAGTATTTTGTTGAACCATCTTTTGCTTTAATTACAGCCTTTAGTCTGTTGGGATATGTCTTTACTAACTAGTGATTCTTTTCTATGCCCACTGTATATTAAACTAATAAATCATTATTTTGTATTGCCTGTATTGTGACGTACATCTGAGTATAACGGACAAGTTGCGCAATGTTGTTACATGCAGCCTGTGAAGAAGAACACAAGGTATATGCCCACCAACAAACATGTTAATTTGACATTGTGTACTATTCCTACACTTTGCGTTCACCACAATTTAAAACTGTTGCAAAACTGTTGGAATCGGTGGGGGATGTGTACTGCATTGTGAAATTAAGGACTTTCAAGTGAAAATATGAAAATATGCTGAATTGTATGCGTGTTGACTTCCATGTCAGCCTGATTATGTCTCTCTAGCTGTATTTCTGTCTTAAATGTATTAAGTGCAAGGGAGACCCAGTGATTCCAGACTCTTTTCTTATGGGTCAATGCATAAACCTGTGCTGATCCTGGCCATAATCCTGATGGATGAACAAAACTAGCAAGATCTTTATGACAACTTATATTTACTCCAGCCAGGTCGTCCGTCATTTTAATCAGTTCCCTGATTATTTGATTAATTGTCAGTGCTTTTCTTCAGTATTTAGAGAGAACTGCAACGCTCTGTGATTTGATAAGCGCCATTTTATCTGGATGTGTTCCAGCTCCAATGTGTGGTTTTTCACATCAAGGCTGCTCACAGCCCGGTCATCTCGATGTCCACCAGACTTCCCAGTCTGGAAGTGCGTCTGATCAGGGTGCTGGTCAATCGGAGTTTGTCCAGCTCATCCTGTGCAGTTATAATGTCCAGATGATATTAGTAGCCATTTTTGGGTTTTGGGCAGAAATTCCTGTTTAGTTGGTAAGTAATAGGCGGAAACTGGTGGGAAGTTTAAGTGAGCAAGGGGTCTTTCTATGCCGAGTTCTAGTATCTGGACTACAGACTTTTTAACACATAAACTGTAGAAATCCAGCCATTGTTTTTATGAGGATATTTATCTCTCTTAAATTTTTTATTATCAACATTTGCTGACCTTTTCAAGAGCTTGCATCCTAAATGACGATGTTTACATTTGCGCTTTTGTTTATTGGTTCTCCAGTTTGGTGAACACTGGATATAATAGGAGCCCTGTCTGATCATAAATAGTGTCTCCGCTGCACCACACACAAATTGAGGCGCAAGGGCGTGGGGGGGACTAAAGAGCGAGGACAAGACGTGGGGGTTTTAGCAAGGCGAAGTGTAAAGTAATGAGACTGCTGGGATAGAGGAGCTGTTGGAAGTGCCGGGTTCACTCCTAAAGAATGCATGTGGTTGTGCCATAAGTTCACCCTCGCTGTAAGAGGGACATTCTTCTGCACTTTTTGTTAGCTCGGTCCTCATCTCAAAGACAGGCTTTTGAAATGGTTTCCCGGGCCACCGCTAGGAGCATCAGCTTGTATTCAGAGTGTGCTTCAGATTTTAGTAGTGACAGCTTTCATGATTGACAGATGTGTGGCATGCTGAGCCATGTAAACTGTCACAAATGCTGCTTCTGTTGTCAGTTGTGGCTGGGCTGAAATGAGGTGCCGGTCCCCAAAAGATGAATTTCAGGATCATTATTATTGTGCATCCCCTCATTTGCTTAGTTGAACATTAGAAGCTCATTATCCTAATCTAACAGGCGCCATTTCACTTTAATCAGAGATTTAACAGAGATACACTTAATTTTACAAATACACCCACCCTCCCACTTTCCACAGTCTTTGGGATTTGGTATGAATCATGTGGGATGGAATTGGCCTTGTTTGGTTCAGTCTTGTGTGAGAATGGCACATTTTTTATGAAAGGCATGCGGAATTTGAAGTTTGCCCCGTATGTTTATTTCCTTCAAAATAAACAGCTGTAAAGTATTAAAACGGTTAGTGTGCCGAAGGTAATATTAGTCATGATTTCGTGGAATCTAATTTAAAGAAGAGGAGCAGCAACATCCGACATCCACAATGTTAACTGACCCTTGCAAATGACCCGCCCCCCTTGTTACTGTTGCTACGTTACTGACAAGCCACGCGCAATCATGCCACACATCATGTTCTCACAAAGTGAAAAATACTTTGTGGAGGAAAGAGGAAACTGACAATGCGCTGACAGACAAGACATAATAGCCAGTTACTTTTTGGTATGAAACAAAGTCTCAGCTTTCAAATTTTAGAAGTGAAAAAAAGAAAAAAAGAAAATCAAACAATATATACCAATAAATACTGCTTTGTGGCTCTTTAATGTGTTGTAGCTCGGTCAAGCAGGCGCCTCGGTTCAAGTGGCACATGAACTGATCATCTCTTCCTCTTTACTAATTATTATAGCATCTAAATAAACATGAATGAACATCAGGGGCTTGTTCTTTCAGACGCTCACTTATTACATCTGAGATGAACGTCCACATCCAAGATGATATCATCGCTACTTATCAGGATCTGGCTAATCTTCGGTTCTTCGAAAAGCACCTGTTGTTACGCGATTAGTATGACTGGATTGAGTTATCTGAGATAATTATGCGTGTTCATGGGTTGGTTTAAAAGGGGTTTTGTATCGATACCATGAACCACACGATCAATCGCAGCAAAATGGCTGGCGCAAGACGGGCAACCTAATGACATCATATAATTAAAAAAGACACCTGATGAAAACTTGACTTTTATAGGAAACAGCCAGCGTTTAACAAAACTAAATGTTATAATAGATAAATGTAATGTGCAATTGTTTTTTATTTTATTTTAATTTACATGATTTATATTCCACGATTTCTAATATTTGTACAGGCTTTACATTTTTATTTTAATGTAGTAATTAGCAATTCATTTTATATTTGAAACAGATATGTTACTTGACAGGATTAATTAAAGTTTCTTAAGGGTCAAGATCATGTTATCTGCATCTCCTGTGCTCCATCAAGCCACGCCCATAGCTGTCATCACTCAAATTAATGCACAACTCTACATTATCTGTATAGCATGTGTGTTAGACTCTCATACAATTATGAAGTAATTATTTTATGACTTGACAAATCTTTCAGTGAGTAAAACTGGCTGTGTACAAGACTACACAACGCTATTATATTATCTTAAGTAGCGGTGGTAGCGGACAGATTTTGCAAATCAATTCTGCTTAAAAAGATGCAATCTAATCCTGTTTACATGAAATAAGCTGCTCCCCGAAAGCAGGTTTAAGCTTATGGACCTGCTGCTACAGATACAGCAACTCCGGATGAGCCTCTCAAGAACCAAACCATCCAAAGATCATGCGCCAAATCATCAATAATCAACCGCTAACTGTGTTAGCTTATGGCACGCAAGAATGGGACCCAGAAGAGATTTGGTTTCTTAACTGCAGAAAGAGATCAATACGCACCACTTTCGTTCAAGTCCACTGACGCTAGGTCAGATCACCTGTCAATCAAATTCTCATCAAAGGGTGAATTATTCCACCATCCTTTATTTTGTCAACAATTTCCTCTTATAAACTATAGACCTGTTTATCAACACCGCTCTTTGCAATGTAGACTACATTTGATAACTGCTCACCTTCTACCCTATGCAACTGCTTAGGTGGACAGTGTGAATAATGTAAACCAATAATACTGCATGCATGCCAAATAAATACGTTTTCGCTTTCACTTACTAGAACCAAACAAATACCTAGTGGGAGAACGCACTGACTAATCATACCAACCCTACTGGGTTTTCCCTTTCCCAATTATATATACATTTATTTGTATTTGGTATTAATCATCTGCCGAGAATATTACTAAATGTACTCGTTCTTTCACACGCATTAATGTCTGAAGTTGCTCTCCCGTGTTAATTATGCCACTAATGTGCTGTGACTTTTAAAGGAGAGTTATTCTCCGTTATTATTATCATGGAGGTAAAAAAAAAAAAAAAAAATGAGTAGAACCAGTCACACACACAACACTCGGATCAGCACTTCAATGATATATTTCTTTGTAGATCTTCAAAATGTCAGTCATCTTTCCTATCATCAGTTGTCTTCTCAATCAAGCGATAAGTGGATCTGTATGCATGGAGTCTTATCCTAGAGCGCTAGCTATCTGTTTCCTCTCCCAGCGGCATTACTGCAGCTCTCTGATCTGAGCCAGGGAGTTAGCCTCTTTGCCACTGCAAACAATCAAACATTCGTCTGGTCTAGAGGCATAGCCTTATCACAACTTTTAGTTTGGCAGATTGCCTCATGAAAGACTGATGCTCTCACATTTCACATTCTCACATAGGGATGTCCTCTCCTCTGATTGAACACAGCTGAGGAAACACTCCAACACCTCTTCATAGGTTCATTCATAACTGCTCTATCTTTTGCTGGAGCTGTTTCTTCCTGATGGTTTTAGAAGGTGCTGCTGAGGGAAGCTTAAATGTCTTTTTGCATAGCTTTTCTTTCATGTGTCTCAACCTAAAGCCATTAGTATTCTATTGTGAGCCTCACGGACACACACAGGGAGCTCAAAATCCCTCCCCTTCCCCCCTGTAGTGTACTTCTGTGACCGTTAAGCAATCTATAGACCTTTGGAAACTCGACTAGTGAAGAAGACTCGTTGAATTGTGTTTTATGCTCATTGCTGCCAAACCTTTCTGCTTAAAGGGCCTCCACTTATTTGCGAATTGTGGCAAGTTACTGGACGGGAAAGGTTTTGCTTGTGGCTTCTTTTATAAGGACCTTTGCCTGTTTTGGAAATAAGCAGAACAGGCGCAGGAATCTCCTTCCAGTCATCTAATCAGTTTTGTCATGAACTGAAAATGACCATGCACTATGGGTCACACAAAGTTCATGGTTCAGTCTTTGTTACTAAAACTGCAGTTTCTAGAAATGCTTACCAAGCCAAAGAAGTTCAGCTGGAGCGCTGCTGTATGTCAAAGTTTCAACATTTACTTTTCTATTTTTTTTCTTCTTTTTAGAGGAATCTCAAATCAAAAAATTTATACATCTCGAACACATGATGATACTTTTTAAGCAGTGATTCCATGAAATTATCAAAGTAATCTTTGAAAGATTTTGCGTTTTATATCTAAAAATGGTGGATACTACATTTTAGTGTAAACCGTATCTGGCTCCTGGAGTCCCTCATTCAGTGACTCATTCAACAGGCATCAGTTGAAATTGGTTTGTTTTTTTCTTTAGAGAAAACCCTATAATACTTTGTAGGTTTTGTCCATTCAATATGGGACAACGTATGTTTACTGCATTAGACTTTGGACACAATGTGTGCTGTTTGTCACTATTCAGACCGTGGAAATTGCATTATCCTTTGCTAACTTGTTGTTGGCAGCAGGTGGTAATTGCTGAGCATTGTGGGGAGTATGTAGAGAGGAGAATGTGCCAGTGTAGGCCCTCTGAGGAGTGTGTGTTTGGCTTATGTTGTGGAGAGCAATCTAGGGGCCCTGGAAGGGAGTTCTGATTGTAACATGAATTCTGATAATGTTAAAACTCTTTGTGGTAATGAGAGGGTGGAGAGTAGCTATCGTGTGGTTAAATATTTATGTTATTTGGATCATGATGAATGAAGTTATTTATTTCAGAGGTGTAGTTTCCCTTGTGAAAAAGTGTGCTTAATTGGATTGAATGTGCTCTTGTAGTGTACATAAAAAGTATTACATTGTACTTGCAGATAAGATAATGTGAATGTACATAATATTAATGAAATTAAAGGCCACTTAAGTGTACTTTTAAAAGAGTGTACTTTCATGACCATGTTTTTTTTCTTTAACACACTTAAGTACATTTTTTAAAAATTGTGCTTTGTTGGAATGTAACAGTTCACTCAACTCACGTTGCCTTAGCAGAAATGACATTAAAGCATATTTTAGTTCACCATTAATGCTTGTCAGTACATTTGGCACACTTAAAGCATATTTCAAACATGGTAGAACTGTGAAATTACATATAAAATGTGCTTAAATCCCTACATGGGTCAAAAATGGCAGCTAATTTGTATTTCATATCCAGGTTTTAAACTGTAATACTTTTTTAATTTCAATTAATATTCAATTAAGTATGTGAGAAAAGATCAGTTTGTGCTTTTTTAAGTTCTTTTAAGTAGTACTTTTTGTTCAAAGGAAGCTAGTTTACTTAATTTTCACAAGGGTTATGCAAAAATACATTTGTCAAATAAATTTGAACCCTTATGTTACTCTAAACTCCTTGACATTATGTTGTAGAACTCAAAGGAGATGTTTTGAAAAAAAAAAAAAACTCCTCTTTTTGTTTTTTTTCTCTGTACAATGAATGTTTATCTCTTAACTGAACATCTGCTCTGGTATATCGGACATCCAGATTAGCAATTTAAAGGACATTTTTCGGTTTGTGTTGACTAGGATCTCTTTCTGTTTGCATTACTGTAAACTCTGTCGTCTTTGGCAGTAATATTGAAAATCTGGGTCAAATAAATTTTGCATGGCTGAATCTTCTAGCCACTTAATAGTATGTTAGACTTTCATGGATTACTGGAAATGTTTTTTAAATGTTTTTGAGCTGATTTGGATGCCTTCACTAAGCTTGTTCTTTTGTGTCTTGAGAATATCAGGTTCTGTTTTGAGTGTCTGCTTGTTACTTCCAGTGGAAACACTAGTATTCATGTGAGGCATGTAGCTGAAGGAAATGAATTCTGAACGCAGAATTCAGAGCATTTCTGAAAGACACTATGAGTGAGGATGTGAAAGATCTCTTAAATTAGATTTTGTAACACATAAAAGCCTGCAGGACGAGGACAGAATTTCCTGTCAAATGAGTGCGCAATGTATTTAAAAAAAAATTTCACCACAAACAGGAAATCACTTACTTTCATGTCAACAAACCAAAACAATTCTGTGCCCTGCTCAGAGTGCAGCCTAGAGACCTGCATACCCACGGGACCCGACGCATCAGAGTGTGGTGCGGGACAAGACTTGAGCGGGCGGTGATTGGTGCGGACTGGTAGACACCCGTGTACGCACGGAGAATAAAATGATTTGTGGGACTCCCCAAGAAAATAGAAATATGTCACAAACATGCAAAATATCTAATAATGCGTGACAGTAAAAGCCTGAGCATCCCCACGTCGCCAATCATTCAGAGATAAAAATCACTAATAAATCAAAATCTGCTCCACCGGCATGGTCGCTAGTGTGCCACTCGGAGTGTCCCTTGGTGTTTTGTGATGAGTTGACCAGCTTTCTCCCATCTTAGGTATTTATTTTAGCCAAGTGCCATCTGAGTTGGAGTTTTTTACGGATTGGAGTTAAGTATGAGTTTAATTCTTGGTATATTGGATGTAGAGGTGGAGGCGAAAAATGCGACAGGGGCTCTTGTTCAGTTAATTGATCCGGGTAGTAATAGACTGCTGAGTGTTGCACCGAGAATTTTCACGTGTTTCTTGCACCTTCTCGGTTTAATGGCCACACAACACAGAGGCCCTTGCACTCCCCGCAGGATTCACACACCTTTCGTGGTGGCCTCGTTGTTGGGACCATCTTCTTGTGGTGATAGTATTGGTACTAATTTGTTTTTCCCCTTTTGTTTGTTTTGGGGTAACCGATTTCTCCTTTGATCATATCCACCCCTTCTTGTTGCTCATCTTCCCATTGTCTATGCCTTATTTGTGGCAGGACCATGAGTAATCTCTTGCAGAATGGAGTGGATGATGTATCAAAGGGACACATCTTGCTCTTTCAACTTGTCCAACTCTGTGGACTATTTCTCAAATGCAGCTCAATATCATATAGTGTATTGCTTTCTTCCTTTTGAGGTTAGTTTTCACTTATCTCGTTAGTTGTCGTCGTCGTCGTTGTTGGTGTTTAGTTCTTCTTTAGCTTAAGTGGTATTACATACATTAAGTGGTGTCGAACACCAACGGTCATGGGTTTGATTCCCAGGGACTACAAGCCTGATAAAAAGCCATTCTGCCAAATGCGTTAATAGAAACGACAGAAAATATTATTATTTTTTCTTTCTCTTCCTTGATGAGGAGAATGAAGTCCTATGAAAAGCAGGACAGTTGATTCCTTGAATGCATTTTACTATGTACAAAATCATTCACTCACATGACCTTTCATGTTGTCGGGTTATTAAGCATAATTGGTATAAGATGTCATATTTTTCCCAGCTTTTGAAAATTTCATTGTGTTGTAGTTTTGTGTTTTTTTGGTTCATATGAGCCCCGTCTGTAAATAAACAGTATGCCTATTCCTGTGTGACATAATAGAGATGCTGCCATGGCAACAAAAGGGAACTTCCAGAAGAATTGGAGCAGTTGTCGTCTGGGGCTGCCGTTTTAAGAGCCTGGTACTCGTGTAAGACATCATTGGGCTTGATAGCAGCAGCTGAAGTGGCTCGTAGAACTGTGTGTGAGGTTGGTCAGGGTGGACGTGAGGCAAGTGCCACACTTAGTCTGAGCTTTTGTTCTGGACTCAGTCGAAGCTGATGGTGGGTCCTGTGCTCCCCTCGCACCTATGACTGGCATGTGCACTCTTCTCATTAGTCTGAATCAGATGTACGTACCCTGCCTCACGAGCAAGTTTGCAGAGAGAAGTGGCCTGTGTTTCAGAATCATGATATCCAGTCCGCGTGAATCCTTTTGTGTCCATATAACAAGTGCATTTGTGCATTAAAGTGTTGGTTTATTATTATTAAATATTACAGTGAAATAAAAATATAATAAAAAAATAGATGCTTTAAAACGTGTGGCTGTTTGAAAATGTAATGCTACTGTTACTGTATTCAACATACTTACATTTTTTGGTGTGTTCACGCAGTGGGGTTGGTCATCTTGGGTAAATTGCATGCTTTTGCGGTTGTTACATACTTGCCTTAAATAGTATGCAGTATGCATAGCATGCACATTCCAGACACACTTGTGGTTTTTTTTTTTTTTGTCTCCTGTGTTTTTTTATTTTCTTGTTGTTACTTTTTTTAAAGATTTTACTTTAACTTTTTATCTTTAATTTTTTCACCAAGGCCTGCTGAATGAGGTATTCTGAGGATCGTTTGCTTTCTTTCACGTCAGAGTTTGGATTGTTTTTAATGTGAATCAGAGGTTGACGCCTAGATATTTTCTTTTTTTCACTCTTTTGTTATGAGTGGATTCCGCTGTGTGATAGTTTCATACTGAAAAGCCAGGACTACAATAGCTTTTCCAGACGGAACCATTTGAGCAACAGTCTCTTCAAGAAAAGCACAATAGACTTTGCCAACTGCTGTTGATGTCAAACTGAACAAAAAAAAAAAAAAAAAAACAAAAAAAAAAAAACAAAAAAAAAAAGAGAGAAAAAAAAAAAAAAAAAGTGGGGAGTTTTTCCTCCTCATTCTGGAGACATTTATAATCAGATGGAGTGTGGGCCAGTCATTTTGATTTTTATTTTGGCTCCGTTCTTAGTGTTTAGTTCAGTGGGCTGTTTAATGAGCATTATATGACTGTAATTCAATTCCCTCAGAGAATCCTCTGGTTTCATGAGTTTGCCAGTACTCAGTGTTGCTTCTTGAATTTTTCAACCATGTCACATTTAGCTTTGATTGGCTTTGATTTCCCTAGACTTGATTGCCCAAATGAAAAAGTATGGGCACCTCGCAAGACACTGTGATCCATCGGGATGGCGAAGATGTGGCAAAAAGGTCTCTAAGTAGTGCTGAGCAACTAATCGATAAAATCAAGTAATGAAAATAATCAATTACATTTTTTGATTAGCAGAAATGTTACACACATTGACCGTTTTGCAAAACAAACTTGTCATAACAGCATTTAAGTGATTCGACACCTGTGTTGCCATTAACTTTGAAAACTCTAAAGAGAGCACACGCATGTCCCTTAAAACAGAAAAAAGAGACTTTAAGGACAGTATACATTGTTCAATTAAAGTTTACTTCACTACTTCCACATTACTTTTACAGTAGAGTCATTACTTCTGTTATAACATTTTAGATTTTAAACCGTATTTATCCACTGTGTATAGCAAGCATTTATGAAGACATTGGAAGAGCGTAAGAATGAATACTTGATCAACTGAAAAAAAAAATTAAAAAATCACTCAATAACTCGTTATCAAAGCCTAGTCTGAGCTTTTCCCTTGAGGTAGTATGTTTCAAATCCCGATGGGAACACTTGGAATGCAACACTTTAAAAATATTTCTTGACTTGGCATTAAGAATACGGTGCTCCTGGGGTGGAGCTGACTGGACTTCATAAAGACACTGCTGCCGTCACTCAGATACACTTTCTCTATGGGACAGGTAAGGCTATGTTTCAACCATTGTAGCTTATTAGGTGTTGGTGTGTGTGTTATTGTTGTAAGAGGTCTTTTATTTTGAAAGTTACCATTTGAACAGTTGTGTCTTTAAACCATATGAGTTTTTTCTGTTTTATAGGGGAGGATGCTTTCTTTGTTGGATGATAACACCATTCACCTATGGGAGATTGTGCAGAGAGAAAACCGCTCACATTTAGTGGAGCTTCACAGCTTCAACCTGCCTGGCAGGCCAGGAATCGAGAGCACCAGGTAAGGGTTTTGTTCCTTATTCAAGTTTGCTTGTGTGCCTTTTATTACCGTCTTTTCCAAACCTGACCTTTATGTTGCTTCCCACTCCTTTCTCTCCATAGTGCGGGACACGTGTGACCGTCATGCTGTTGAAGCTGAGCTGTGATCATCTTGCTTTGGGCACAGAAGGTGGCGGGGTGCACTTCCTAGAACTGCCCACCCTCACCTTGCTGAACAAGTCGCTGTTCCAGGATGAGATCATGCAGAGGTGAGAGGTGCCCTTTAATCCTGTGATGGCATAGCTGAATTTACAGCATCATTACTCCAGTCTTCAGTGTCACATGTCCTTCAGAAATCATTGTAATATGCTAATTTGACGCTCGAGAAAACATTTCTCATCATTATCTGGAAACCGTTGTGCTGCTTGATATTCTTCGTGGAAACTGTGATACGCTTTTTTCATGATTCTTTGAACAGAAAGTTCAAAAGAACAGAATTTATTTTGAAATAGTGCAAAGTAAAAGTATTGTCTAGTATAATGCTTAACCTGTCTACAGCAACTCTGAAAAGGATTATCTGAATGTCTCAGGGCAAGTGAGGATTTATTTTCTTTTTTTATAAAATAAAAATGGCCGAGCAGACAGATTCCACAGCTCTTATCTCATCAAATAATCATTTAGGGACTCTCACCCCATCTGTGCATGAGGTTAATGAAGCTGCAGCAAGACCTCTTGTTAATTTTCTTTCCATCCTTTGGCCTTGTCTGAGCTGCTTTTGTCACACTTCTCCTATACACTTTGAACTAGGAACAAATCTAACATCCTGATTCTCGCTCCAGGCTCTTTGCCCCTTTTTGCCCCCAGCTTTGTCTGTCTGTTACTCTGTCAGTAGGATATATGCAGCTTGAGCTTTAACTGTCCCACTGCCAAGGCACTAACTTCACACCACCACAGCCAGACATTTGGACTTCCAAAAAGGCCTTGGATCCCCTGTGATCTGATGAGATCTTTAAGCCGTCACGTCCATTTGTCATTCCATGAATATTTATAAATATTTAATACAACCTTTTGTTTAAAAAGAACCTGTTTTTTCTTAATGGTTGTGTAATTATGCTCTGCTACAAGGCAGGAAATCACACTAACTATTCATCTTACTCTTTAAAGACGTTATTTAACTCTGAGATAAATTACAGCTTTTCCCAGTGTGCCCTTTTGCAGATATAGCCCTGGGTGGCTAAATGTGGAAACTTCATCTGCTTCTGAGAGACCTTAACTGCTCATTAACTGAGGCACAATTTGGGGTAATGGGCATCCTATCTGAGCCCACTGGTAATAAGTATGTGTCAGCCAGAACAACTACTGAACAAAATGCTTTTGTACCAAGTGCCAAATCTCTTGGGCCCCAGCCGAGGAGTCGTTTAAAAATTGGGGGGATGTGAGCTTTGCACACTCATCTCTGGGAATCAGCAGGATCTGGAATGCCAGAATATACTCTGTGGCTCAGTAGAAAAAAAACATTATTGTGTTTTGTGGTGATTTGTTTTTTCTTTAAGACATGAGGGCATCTAGAATTGACATGTAAATGGAGTTTTAATGTCCTTTCAGAATACTTCTTATTATAATTATAAATATGTGTGCTTGCAACATGAAATCTAATATGCATCCACTGTGGTGTGGCCATCCTCTACTAACCGCACTGAAGACTAGTTTGGAAAACAATTTTTACAATGCCATTCTTGTAATGTAAATTAAGGGTCATACAGTCATGAAAAACCTGGGAATATTAAGTTTTTATTATTTATTTTTTATAGTAATAATAATAATAATAATAAAATAATAATAATTTATTATTATTATTATTATTATATTATATTATTTAGGGCTGGACCAGAATATTCAATTATTCGAATATTCGTTCGGTGTGTTGGCATGCGATTTTCAGTTTTTTTTTTTTTTTTGAACACCTCGGATCCCCCTGCGAAACGGGGTTCTCATTTTGCTCTTGAATATAGCCACTTTTTTTACTCTCGGGGCTGACCAGTTCTAAGAACTGTCAGGTACGGTTTACAGTTGGTATTTCCACGTGAGCTTGGTACGGTGCAGCACGATTACAAACCATTCTCGGCTAAATAAGCGGAAAAATGCGCTATTTTATCAAACAACCAAGTAAACAACTAAGCGCTACGTTCAATATAAAAGGAAAAAAAATGTTCTGATACAGTTTGGTCGTGGAGGAAACATTTGCGCTTATTGATATTATACCCGTCCCGTCGCCTTCTGTTTTATTTTATTTTTCACGTCAAGGTTGTGTCCTTTTTTTCTATTATTGAATGAAGTAAATATCAGATAAAAAAGGAGTCCCAACAACAGAACTATCTGATCATTCTCCATTAATATTTCACTGTTTATATTACACGTTGTGTTACCAAGCAACTGACACATTTGTATTGCATTCCAAATAGCTCATCGCTATCACACCACAGTGGAAAATGAAACCGTATGTGTGCTGACTGGCCCGGATTGGCACAGAATCGAACGGTTTTAAGCAAAGAGAACCCATTCGGTCCCGATAGGGGAAAAGCGACTTATGAATCGACTGTGAGTGAATGTCATGATTCAATTAATCTGGAAGAGAAGACAAAAATGCAGAAGACCTCATTAACATGCTTTTATTTTTTCTTCACCATATGTTTTATTGTTACCTAACTCTGTGTTTTAGCATGTCTAATTTATTTAAATACATACAACAACTTATTTATTTCATTTCTTTTCTTAAAATAGACTTATGAAATGTTTTTTTTTTTCTCCGAGAAATTCTGTTGTGTATTTACATCTTTCTGGTATTATGAAATGGAAGGCATTAAACATTAATTTAATGTATCTTTTAATTATTGAAAATAAAGAAAACAATTTTTTTTTGGTAAACAAAGGGGATTTAATATTAAAATTAAAACATGGAAGAAATGTTGTGATTATTCCTTTAAAAATAATGTTTTTCTTTTTAGTAATAGTAGCAATGTACATTCTGCTGAACAATAGTAACACATTTCTGGCAGATACTTGTCTTTAAATTAAACCAGACTTTTATTTTGACAGGTTGCCATGAATACCTGTACAGTTCTGTGTATGTGGATGTGACCCGAGCGGGCAACCTCCCGCTCTCTCTCATGAAGCCAACAAGAAAGTGACTAAAACTGCAATTTATCGACTGGCCGCTTGAGGCTGGCTGCGAAAGGGAGTCATGTTAAAGGGAGTCCCCATGTTAACAATGCCCAACTTTTGCAGCAGAAAAAAAAACATGTTTTACAGCCTGGTTCAGAAAATTATTTTGGTCTATATAGTTTATTTTGCCCATCATGACAACTGTGAGGGGGGTGATTTTTATTTTTTATTTTTTTATAACTCATCCTTTTAAATTATATTAAGCCTTAAAGTTCTGCATAATTAAGGGCACAGCCATTTGGGAGACAACTGGATTGCCGCTGCTGACACTGCCGTCGAGCTAGGTGGGTGTGGTTTCAGCAACCACTCCCGCCTCTTTGCCCATTTTCGATCGATCCGGGCTTGACGGTGCGTGCTGGCTCCGCCTACTTTAGGCTTCAAAAACGCTCTTCGGAAAATCCTATGGGTGACGTCACAGATACTACCTCCATGTTTTTATACAGTCCTAACCCTGGGATATAACGCTAGTTTTACTCAAAACAAATGGTCAAATGCTCGTGAAGTGACTCTCAGAGCAGTTTCGGAGATGTTGTTCATGTGTTTACGTCCTCATTTAGTGAGACGCTGAAATCACCGCAAGCGTCATGCTTAATAGATTTACAGATTACAGATACTAGTCCATATCGTGATTTGATTTAAGTGTAATGCACCTACGTTTTTGATGATTCATTCAAAATTTGACAAATTCCCCTGACTTTCCTTGTTAAAATGTAAATTCCGTTTTTATGACTGGATTCCGCAATTCCATCCTCCGCATTTTCCACATCGTGGAAATCATAGGGCCCCACCTTATAACCTTGTTCTGTCTGCGCATTTTCAGTTTTTGAATAAAATTTAGAATTTAAGAAATCTAAGATCTAAAATTCCAAGATCTTCCTTTAACTTTGACAGTGTTCAAAATGTCCGAATCTATAGTGGGGGAGGATTAATGCCGTTTTCAATGTTGCCGTACTAATTTATGGTTTGGATATCATCATATACTGACTTATAAACAATCATTGTCTTTCAGGAAGTGCAAATCTGTTTTTCTGTTTCTTAAATTTTCTTGTAAAACCCCTTTCAGCTGTTTGTGGTGAAATTTTGTTTCTTGTGGCTGTTCTCACCCGAAGCCAAGCACCAACGTCTACTCCAGTCCTTCTTTTCCATGCGTCTGTCCTCTTTCCCTTCATGGCTGCATCTCATCCCGACTCTGTGGTGTGTACCATGCACATTCCTGCCTCTTGAATCCATGCCACCACCGCCACAGAGGAATCCCGTATTGTGGCTTTTGATTGGTCTCATTTGTCTGGCTTTCAAACTGAATTTAAACGTGGTCAGCGTCTTAGATAATGTTGTCAGCTTCTGCTGTGTTACTGTTGCATTGAAAAACCACTGATTTTTATTTTTTGAGTTGTTTATTGAACTTTTGTTTGTTTTCTTTCCTTTCACCCCGTTAGACTTTGCAAACATGAATCAAGAGTAATTGTTACCAAATGTTCGATATGTTGTTCTCAAAGCTTGGAGCTTGGTTTATTCATCGCTTATTGAACCCTGAGCCCTGCACATTTTTCCATGCAAAATGCTTTTCGCACACAAGTCTGTGTTTGATTCTGTTGAAAAAAAAAAAGTGCTGACTGAAGTTTTGCTTAAAGGTTTTCTGTAACCTCTGATGTGTACTTCAGTAGCGCTCTGTGTTTGGGGAGTTAAGTAGTGTGTACTCAGATTTGGGTTTTTCACCAAATAGAAGTGCAGTTGGGAGGCACTACAAAGAGAATAAATCTTCCAAATGTTCCTTGGTGCAGCATAGTGCTTGGTTTTGTCATCTGTCTGTAGGTTTTCTGAATCTTCAGAATATGCTGGATTAAAGCTTGCTATTTGTAATTGTATTCCCCTTTTCAGTGTTCCAGAGGAGTACAAGTGTGGAAAATCATTGGGGCCTGTGGAGTCCCTGCAGGAACATCCGCAAGACTCTGATAAAATCCTCATTGGGTACAGCAGAGGTCTGGTGGTACTCTGGGACCTCAACAGTCGGCATGTAGTCAACCTCTTCCTGGGAAAGCAGGTGGGTTTGATGTCTCTCAAATGGCTTTCAAAACACTCTTTTGGGCTCATGTGGATGAAAGGCATTAAATTGAAATAGAAACATAGACATCAGTGTTTTAAAGTCTCTGTAAATGTCAAAAAATTGCACTGTGGACAAAGTGATCAGGTCAAGAGATCTGTCCATGATTCATAAAAACTCCGTCTTTAAAACGTCAGTGCTTGATGTCAAGATGTCCAGATGGTTTAACTCAAACCTTTTGACTTCCTTTCATCGTCTTTGGTCTTTTTTTGACACTGTGTATTGTGTGGGACTGTCACTCTTGCAGCAGCTGGAGAGTTTGGTCTGGGAACGGTCCGGGAACAGCTTTGTTAGTTCCCATAGTGATGGCGGATACATGGTGTGGGCTGTCAGCAGCAGCAATCCCTGCACTCATGACCCCATCTCATCCACAATACCATATGGTGAGCCATAACACATGCCAATTACACACTCTTCCCCTTTTTCTCTTTGGTTCTCACACACACAGATTGTTTGTTAGCAGTAAGTTTGTTTACATGTGCAGTTATAATGGTCAAGTGGTCAAGTTGCATTTTCCATCTGTCTGTCCATGTGTACAATATCGTACAAAAGTTTGGGCTCAGATTATTTTAATTTAAAAAGAGTACTTTTATTCAGCAAGGATGCCTTCAAATGATCAAACAGTGATAGTAAAGACGTTTATTTCAGATAAATGCTGTTCTTTTGAACTTTGTATACTCCAGAGGATCCTGAATTTTTTTTTTTTTTTTTACAGTTTCCACAAAAATATTAAGCATGATTTCTGAAGGATCATGTGACCTGAAGACTGGTGTAATGATGCTGAAAAGTTTTGCATCACAGGAATAAGTTATATTTTAAAATATAGTAAAATAGAATAGGGATCTTTCATATTGTAATAATAATTCACAATATATACTGTTTTTTTTTTTTTTACTGTATTATTGATCAAATAAATGGAGCGTTCGTGGGTGTAAGTGATAAAGTAAGAAAAATCTCACTAACCCAAATTGTTGTCCGATTAATGTAAAAATATGTTGGACAAAGCCAAGCTACAATCACATGGTCCAGGTGTACAATTTAAGTAACTAATGCATTTACATTTTAAAAAGACTAGCTATTGTTGTTTTCCGACTGAAATCAAACATTTAACATGCTTGTAAATGCACTTCATGTTTTGGGCTGTTTTTTATGGAGGTATTGTAATTCCAGTAGCCATAAGCTCAGATGGCTGGTCATGCTGTAATGTTTGCTTAACTTGCACAATGTCAGGAAATGTTGTTCTATACCAAAGCTTTGAGTCCGTTCGTCTTTTGTAATAGGCCATTAAAATCCTTCTCCAGACCTATTAAAGGGACCGTAAACCTCAAATGCTCTATTAGCTGATGGTTTGTTGACACAAACCGCTTGGGGGATCTACGGATATTTTCCAATTTTGCACTCTGCCAAGATTTCTGTAGTTTTGGTGGTTTCTCTTAAACTCAGTTTGTCGTTCTGTTTTTCTCATTTTTGTGTTATTCATCTCAGGCCCCTTTCCCTGCAAAGCCGTGAACAAGATCCTGTGGAGGACAACAGAATCAGGGTGCGTGCAGTAATGTGTGATAAATGAAATCCCATGATGGCATGTTTTAGTTCTCTCAGTAGGGTCTCCTCTGTTGTGTCTGTAGAGCTCCTCTAGTGTTGTTCAGTGGCGGCATGCCCAGAGCCAGCTACGGAGACAGACACTGCTTAACCATCCTCCAGGACAGCAGCCACGTCACCCTGGACTTCACCTCGCGTGTCATAGACTTCTTCACCATTCACTGCACAGATAAAGAGAAGGGTGAGCATGTGGTGGTGTGGCCTAGTGTTTAAAGATTTGAGTTGATAACTGAAAAGTAGGGGTGGTTGCTTTGAACTAACTCTTAAGTCATTTTATTTCACTGTAATAGTATCTATCATAGTATGATTAATTTTGCTGAAAGTTCAACTCCAAACTGTTTTATATATTACACAACCTTATCTATCTAGTGACTTTAAACTGTAGACATGAATGGGACTTCTTGTCTAAGTGATAACAAGTCAAGTCAAGTCAAACTTTATAGAGCACAATTTTAACATAACCATCGTTGATCCAAAGTGCTTTACAATAAAAGGTTGGATAAGAAGCAACAGAGATTAAAATTAAAAGAAAAAATATATAAATATATATAAATAAATAAAATCAAAATATGTATATATACACACAAAAAACGGACATCAAAAGTACCACACACAGCATCACTCAAATGCAAGTGTGTAAAAATTAGTCTTTAAATTCGATTTAAAAACACAGAGCGATGGAGAGGCCCTGATAATGAGGGGTAAACCGTTCCAGAGTTTAGGGGCAGCAACAGTGATAGCTCGGTCACCTTTGGATTTACAGCGAGAACGAGGGACAGGTAAAAGAAGCTGGTTGCAAGATCTTAAAGGGATACTCCACTCAAAAAGATCAGACGTGCAATCTGGGTTATATGAAGTGACGGGAACACTTTTTGTAATCGAAGAAAACAAAAATAATGACTTTATTTCAACCTCTGCATCCTTGTGGTGCGGATGACACAGAAGAGCATACGCAGCATATGGTGATATGGAGAGACACAGAGGAGACTGTGGACAAAGGAATTGTTGAATAAAGTCATTATTTTTGTTTTCTTCACTTACAAAAAGTGTTCCTGTCGCTTCATATAACCCAGATTGCACGTCTGATGGGAGATGGAGTATTCTGACAAAAACTTTTATACTTTTTCTGGACCTTGACAGTGTTATTTACTTGGCAGTCTATGGGACAGTCACAGGCCACCCGGTTTTCATCCAAAATATCTTAAATTGTGTTCCGAAGACGAACAGAGCTTTTACAGGTTTGGAACGACATGGGGGCAAGTGATTAATGGCAAAATTTTTATTTTGGGGTGGAGTATCCCTTTAACGACCTGGAGGTTGTATATGGCTGGATAAGATCCCAGATATAATCCGGGGCTGACTTTTGCAATGCCTTGTATACAAAAAGAAGGATCTTAAAATCAACTCTGAATCTGATAGAGAGCCAGTGCAATGAAGCAAGAACAGGAGTAATATACTCCCTTTTTTTTGTTCCTGTCAACAATCTGGCTGCCGCATTCTGAACCATCTGAAGCCGAGATAGAGTGCTTTGAGGAAGGCTGACATACAGAGAGTTACAATAGTCCATCCTGGAAGAGATTAATGCATGGATGACAATTTCGAGATATTTCCGAGAGAGAAAATGTTTTACTTTTGCGACAGATCTGACGTGGAAGAAGCTACTCTTTACAACAGTGTTTACATGGTTGTCAAATTGTAGTAATGGATCAAAAGAGACACCTATATTTTTTACATGGTGTTTTAAGTTATTACTAAGGGAACCTAACCTACTTGTAAGAGTACTATTGAATGCAGCGGGGCCTAGCAGAAGCACCTCAGTTTTTTCCGTGTTTAGCTGCAAATAATTATTAGTCATCCAATTTCTCACTTCATCAAAACATGAGAAAAGATGCTGTAAAGAAGGGTCGTTTTCAAGTTTAATTGGAAGGTAAGGTTGGAGGTCGTCAGTGCAGCAGTGATAGTTGATATTATATTTCTGGAGAATGGAGCCTAGGGGAAGCATGTAGAGCGAGAACAATAAAGGGCCAAGAACAGAACCCTGTGGAACACCATAAGGGATGGATGCAGAAGGTGAGGTGAACGACCCAATATTTACTGAAAAAGTCCTACCCTTTAAATAAGAGGTGAACCACTGTAATGCGAAACCATCACAAAACCAATATAATTAACAGCAACTATTATTATTATTATTATTATTATTATTATTATTATTATTATTATTATTATTATTATTATTATTATTATTATTATTATTTATTAATAATTTTTTTTTTTTTTTAATAAAGGATGATGATTATTGTTGCTGAATAATATATAAATAATACTGTTATGGTTATTTTTAACATTGTTGTTAATAATATTAATAGGTTATTTACTTGATGGATATAAACCAGAATAAGATTTTTTCAGAACAAATAAGTCTGCCATCAATGTGAAAAACACACTACAAATTATGTAAAAGTGTACCATGAATATCATATAAATCATTTCAGCAGAATCTGTCAAATTTGACATTCCTCCCATGGTATATACGGTCATAATGCCCAGCCCTATAGGTTAAAACTCTTACATGGGGCAATCACTAAACTATCACCATTGTACCCTTGATCATGGCACTTGGACCCTGGTTGCTTCTGTGGAGCTATTCCTGTAATAAGTGTCCTATAAATCACTGATACATGCGTATGCTAAATGTTTATTTTTATTTCCTGTGCATGGACTTTATTTATTTTTGTGCCTCACAGAATTTGATGACCCATCAGCGCTTGTGGTTCTTTTGGAAGAGGAGTTGGTAGTGATTGATCTTCAGATGGCTGGCTGGCCCACTGTCCCTGCTCCCTATCTGGCTCCTCTGCACTCCTCTGCCATCACCTGTTCATGTCACATCTCAAATGTGCCTCCCAAACTGTGGGAGAGAGTGATCAGTGCGGGCCAGCAGCAGTGTCCCCTGCAGAACTATGAGGTGGGTGAAAAGTCTTCATACAGAACCCAAAACTAGCACCTTTTTTCACATGTCCTCTGTTGGTTTAACAGGAAATTTGGCAGAATGAAATATTTTAAAATCAACTTGCAAATTCTGGAGAATGTGTAAAATTGTGTGTTGACATTTTCATAACTGACATATAGTTGGCTTTCATGCTTTTACATGTGTATTGTTTTTCTCTTTCACTTCAGCAGAAAAACTAAACATTTGCATTTAGTATAACATCTGTTATGTGTATAACATTAACATCATAAAACAAACACCAACCTTCGTATTTTTGTTACTGTTATATAAATGAATTGATTTAATACGGCACGCTCATGCTGTATTTTTAGATTTAATAGCTTAGGCTTTCTGAAATGTATTTTATTTAACAACCACCAATAAAACACAAACCAGCATCAAAGTTCTTATTTAATGTTATTTCATTAGAGATTTAAATTTTGCCAGATGTTTCCTATTTTTTGTTTCAGTGGCTGTCCTGAGTAATGCTTTTTTTTCCCCTGTTTTGACAGAATTGGCCAATATGTGGAGGGAAAAACTTAGCACCTGATCCAAAACAGAAAGAGCTGCTGTTAACTGGGTAAGAATTTTTTTTTTAATAAATTATTTATTTATTATTTCATTTATTCATATATTTTATTTTATTTTTAATTATATTAATTATATTTTATTTTTTATTATTTTTATTTATTTTTTATTTTGGATGATGTGTGTGCCTATATATATTTTTATTTTTTTTATTTTTTTTTTAGTCATGAGGATGGTACAGTGCGTTTCTGGATGCGTCAGGAGTGTCGCTCAAACCGCTGTACAAACTGAGCACAGCCAGCATCTTTCAGACAGACTGCGACCACAATGACAGCCTGATGCAGGTCGGGGAGGAGGAATGGCCTCCTTTTAGAAAGGTCAGGGATTTATGGGAGATCTGATGATTTTTTTCACTTTTAAAACAAAGCTTCAATCACATCATCTGAACACAGTGTTATTTTATTTTACTTTACTCACTGTTTTCTTTCACAACAAGGGCAGCTTTAGCAAGTTTCTTCAGCTCTCCCCTTTATTTTTTGTTTTTCTAATCCACCTTTTCCTCTTCATCAGCTTCTCCATAAGACTGCGGTCTGGCACGTGGCCCACTTTAGCATATGGGATTCACACTGGAGTCGATTCCTTTGCACCTTAATTAAAAGCAGACTGTCTGTCTGATGACTGAAATGCTTTGATTACGTCTGCTGAAGATGAAGCACATTGCTGCTCTGGATGGCACTGCTGCATTATTTTTTTTTCAAAACTATTTTTTTTTTCTCCTCATAACATGCACATTCCTCTTTTCTTTGTTCTAGTCTTTGTCCGCATCTGTTTGGCCGGGATTAGACGTTGTTGAGGGTCAATGTTTCTAGAAGAGAATGAAATGTAGTCTTATATTATTACAGATTGCATTATATTGTTCATAACGTCTGTGGAGCTATATCGCTGATGCTTTTTCTTTGAAGCTGTATAGATGGGATTTGATTTTTCTTTGGCATGTGGAAGATATTTTGTTTGTCTTTGTTACAGTTAGAATGGACTTCATTGGCTGGGGTTTGTTTTTGTACTATATGTTGCTCATAAAAGGGATATTGCAACTCTAATTGTGCAGCCTTAAGAATCAGTGAAGAAGAAGAACAATCCCTGTTTGCTTTTCATTTATTTCCAGGTGGGCTGTTTTGATCCATACAGTGATGATCCCAGATTGGGAATCCAGAAGATCAGTGTCTGTAAATACAGCGGAAAACTTGTGGTGGCTGGAACTGCTGGACAAGTAGGATCACTAGTTTTTAATGATTAATGCAAATGTATTTTTAGTTCAGTAGCTAGTTAAGCGGCTTTGCTGTGTGCTGTCTACATAGGCAGCATTCTAACAATAATGAAGCCTCTAAACATTTTTACTCAGAAATGTGTCTGTGAAACATTGATTTATCCCATTACCTTTGGGAAAGCCAGTGCCATTCAAATATGGCCTAATAATATTGTCTAGATGGGCACCTCACTAAGTTATTGTCTTCACAAAAATAAATGTTAGTAAGGTTGTTTCCTATACTCTGTTCACAGGTTATAGTTATGGTTCTTAGCGATGAGAAGTCCGATCACATGATTGATGTGGCCACGGTGGACCTGCTCCAGGACCGAGAGGGTTTTACGTGGAAGGGTCATGACCGGCTGCCTCCTAAGAGTGGCTCAGTAGTGTTTGCTCCTGGATTCCAGCCGGTTGTCCTGGTGCAGTGCATGCCCCCCGCGGCCGTTACTGCGGTAACTCTGCACGCAGAGTGGAACCTCATTGCCTTTGGCACCAGTCATGGCTTTGGCCTCTTTGACTACCATCGGCGAAATCCAGTGCTGGCGAGGTAACTCGCAGGACCATCCAAAGCTGCTGTGTTATGCTCGTTCAGGAGCACTTTTAATCATTGGATCAAACTGAAAGAGATTGATCTCGTTTGCTATGAAGATATTTAAGTTATCTGAATAAGGGTTGGCTCGATTTATTTATTAAATACATTTACTATTTAATAATTCAAATATATGTGAAATTTGTCATTTGCAAACCCATCTTCAAATCAGGTGGGGTTTTTAAATGAACAACTAATAATGACAAAGTTAATAAACACATGATTATCTCAATAAGCGTGTCTCATCCGAAGCTGCATTTCCAACTATATGTTACAAATATTTCAGGACATAAACATATTGAAATTAAACAAGAAAATAGAAATGTATTGCAAGTGAATCCAGTTAATTGTTATTACAAACTATTCTTGCGTAATCTGCATCTGCCTCTAGAATGTGCTTATGATAACCAACCTCATAAAAACCCTTATTAATATTATTAGCAACAACAATAATAATAATAATAATATAATGATGTTAATTATAATACATTTTATAAAAAAAAAATATTATTATTATTATTATTATTATTATTATTATTATTAATAATAAAAATGTATTCAGTTGTTATTGTTATCTCGTTTGCTATGAAGATATTTAAGTTATCTGAATAAGGGTTGGCTCGATTTATTTATTAAATACATTTACTGATGTTAATTATATTACATTTTATAAAAAAAACATTATTATTATTATTAATAAAAATGTATTCAGTTGTTATTATTATATTAACTGTCATATAAAGTTAATTCAGTTATTTAATAATTAATACTATAGTAATCAATTTTATTAGATAAAGTATTTTAAATAGTAATAACTGTATAAACTAATAAAAATCTGACTTTTGTGTGACTGTACTTTGCTGTAAAGGAAGGTTTTGTGTTTTTCCATAAGTGCACTCTACACCCCAATGACTCTCTGGCTATGGAGGGCCCGCTGTCTCGAGTGAAGTCTCTGAAGAAATCCCTGCGCCAGTCCTTCAGAAGAATCCGGAAGAGCAGAGTCTCAGGAAAGAAACGTGCTGTGGTTTATAGTCCCACCAGTAAAGTGAGTGTCTGGAAATCTCACGTACATGCATTATAATCTTACAGGTTTGAGACCATTGTTTGTGAGTCTGTTGATTATCAGCTTCCTTTAAGATGCTCATCTCGTTGTCATCAGGTGCAGGAGGCTAACGCTCAGTTGGCGGAGCACGACGCTGAGGTGACGCCAGTACAGAGACGGATTGAGCCCCGCTCTGCAGACGACTCGCTGTCTGGAGTGGTGCGCTGCCTCTGCTTCGCTGACACTTTCCTCAGAGATGGTGAGACTTGTGGGGGAAAAGGTTTCAAATATGGCACAGTTTGGCAGTTTGAATACTTAATTGTGTTTATTTATTTATTTTTTGGCAGTTTTTATGCAACTGAATTTGAAATTACAATTCAATGCTATATCAGATCCATCTGTTAAATTAGATCCAATTGGGATGTTTAAAAAAAAAAAGTGCAAATATACAGAAAATTTTCAATAGAGATTCTTCTATTTGCAGCCCTAGTTTGACTCGATCAGTTTTACAACCCTGTTCTGATTTCAGATCAGCAAAAGCAATTTTGCTGTTGATCTAATCTAGAAATCTAATTCTAAATCAAGGTTTTGTCTGTGCTGTGTGAAATGTGTGGGCTGATGTGTGTATTGTTTAACCTGATCAAGGCTGCTACACACTCGCCCAAGTTTGCATGTTGAAGTGATTCACGCTGTCGCTCTGTATTAGGATGTCGGGGTCAAAAGCACGAGGCCGCCCCATCTTCCAAGACTTAGACTCTTGCACAATAGTGATAAGATCGTGTTTGGGGAAAGTGGAATTTTCCATGGAGTTTTGAACAAAGCAGTATTGTTTTTTTAGTGCAATATATTTAAATGATTCACAGTAATGGGGGGAATAACTTTGCATTTGTACTGCGCAGTTATGGGTGTGAGTGGTTTGTTATTAGAACATAATAATGGGTCAGGTTAGGTCACTATTGTCTTAAACAGACTGAATAGGGAAAACTAAAAAATGTGCTCACACAAAATACTTAGGTCACCAAATCAGGTCATGGAGAATGCCACTGACAAGCTGATAAGTTGAATCAGATGTTAGGTAACAGATCCAGAACTTCAGTTTAGGGTGGACACAAAGAGCGGGATTGGGAAATGCTTGCTAGAAGATCAAGTTTCATATTATTGTCAAATATTTTTCAAAATGATGCTTGTTTTCTCCACAGTTTTGGGTCGGTACAGTTTATTATTTTTTTAATCATTTTTGAAAGTCTTAGAAAGTCTAATATTATTACAGTTATAATTTAAAATACTTTTTGTACTTTTATAGATTTTAAAATGTTATTAATTTCTTTGATGGCAACGCTGAATTTTCAGTAGCTGTTACGCCACATGATCCTTCAGAAACAATTCTAATATACTGATTTGGTACTAAATAGTTGTGTTGCTACATATTTTTCGTAAAAAAAAAAACTGCACGGATATGTTTTTAGTATGATTTAATGGATAGGAAGTTCAAAAGACCAGTATTAAGTTAAAAATGTCTTTCCTCTAAATGCCTTTTTGATCAGTTTAATGTATCCTATGAATAAAAGTGTTAATTTCTTAAAATGACTGACCTCAAACTTTTGAATGGTAATGCTCTTAATATAACTAATGACATGCCCATTCATGCTTAGTCTGTTCAGCTTGCTCTTGACTCTTGTTTATATGGTGATTACAGCCCTGCATGTAACGATATTTTCATGTCAGTTTTTGCTTTTTAAAAAAGGATAACAAATCAGGATTTGTAAAAGTAAGACCAGATCTATGAAACTGGCATTAAATCATGCATGTATTTTGTAAATGAGTCTCCAGGATGTCAACATTTATTGTTATAGATGTATGCCACCTCATTGACAGCATTATTTTTCATCTGTTACAGGAACGCATCATGGACCTACAATGTGGGCCGGCACGAACTCTGGCTCCGTGTACGCATACGCTCTGGACGTACCGTCGCAGGAGAAGTTCTCTGAGCAGAGCGTGGAGGCGCTGCTGGGGAAGGAGATCCAGCTCATGCACAGAGCTCCAGTGGTGTCCATCGCTGTGCTGGATGGCCGAGGGAACCCTCTGCCGGAGCCGTACGAAGTCTCCAGAGATCTGGCCAAAGCCCCAGACATGCAGGGCAGCCACTCTGTTCTTATTACTTCTGAGGAGCAGTTTAAGGTTGGGATATTTACAACAACAACAAAAAAAACTGGATCATCAAAAAATTGATTAAAAGTGAATAACCTTTCTTTTGCTTTCTATAGGTTTTCATGCTGCCTAAAGTAAGCGCGAAGACCAAGTTCAAGTTGACCGCCCATGAAGGCTGTCGAGTACGAAAGGTGGCGCTGTCGAACTTCACCAGCGTTAGCTCTGAAGAGTACTCTGAGAACGCTCTAGTGTGCCTTACCAATCTGGGTGACATCCATGTGTTCAGTGTGCCAGCACTGAGACCCCAAGTACGCTACGACTGCATCCGCAAAGAAGACATCAGTGGCATTGCTTCCTGCGTATTCACTAAGACTGGACAAGGTTAGTAGTTCATTCTCAAACAGCATGTAAATCATTTCTAGCTTTGAGCTTTTCCACATGAATGAGATTCAACTATGTTGCCTTCAATATTATTAGGATTCTACCTGATTTCGCCCTCGGAGTACGAGCGCTTCTCGCTGTCAGCTCGTGTGATCACAGAGCCGCTGTGCCGAGTGGATGTGGAGCGACCTCACGATCTCTCTGCTCACAGGTAAACCAGAGAGATTTCTCAAATCAGTTTAACAGTGTTCTTACCAGGTGTGCGCAGAGTTTAAAGAAAATTGCCTGTCAAGTCTGAATGTGAAATTCCTGGGCAACATCACGGTCACTGCCAATTAGAAGATATTTGATGTTCAGTATGCAATTATGTTGAGCAGGATTTTGGATGAGTGAGATTTCACTGATGGTGCAGCTACTCAAGCATTTTCATAAAACATCATCCTATATTGTAACCTGGACTTTATTTCTCATTTAATTGGATTTTTTCCTACTTTGGTTTTGGATAATAGGAAATGTGTGTTGGGGTGAAGTTTATTTGCCTTTTACACTGTTTTGAAAAATTTAGTAAAAGTGACGGTAGTAGGGATGTCCCGATCCAATCTCAAGGATTGAAATTGGGGCTGATTAAGTCATTTTTTTTTTTTACTGATCGGTATCAGCTCTCCTAATCCTGATCCACTGGTGATTCGTCAGCTGTCATGCCGGTGTTATGCAATAAGAGGCAGTATGCATTTTCAACAATCCACCCCTATTAAAAGGAAAAGAAGATGCTCAAATGAGCATGCATGACACGCAAGAACACATTATACGCGTTCAAGATTCAGTGTATTCGATATGCATTTTTTGTAAGGAATTCCTCTAAAGTAATGTATTTACTATTTACTGTCTGAGACGTCGTTGTCAAAACGCGTTGCTGGTTACATCTTGCTTTGGATAACTGACAGACATGGCATTCATAAACTTCACTCTTTCTAACCTTATCTCTGTTTTCCATTTATGTTGCAATTAATCTGCTTACTGTACATATAAAATACAAGTTTATATCAGTAGTCCCATATTAATAATTGTGACCACAGTCTGTTTACAGTGTCTGTCATGTCTTTACAGAGAGATAGTGTGTGTGTGTGTGTGTGTGTATATATATATATATATATATATATATTATAGTAATTGTTAAATTGGATATTAGTGATGATAGATGCCCCCTTTTTTTGCATTTGAGCACCTGCCTCTGAGAAAGTTACTGCACACCCCTGTATATATTGGATTGATTTTAATAACTTTAATGGACTTGAACTGTGCACCAAGCACTAGGAAAATACAAGTATCAGATAGCGACTCTGTATCGGCAGATACTCAGTATTCAGTGACTCTGATCGGATCGGGGGCACAAAAAAACCTGATCGGGACATCCCTATTTGAAAGACATCAGTGCCATTAATGGCAGTGAAATGATAATAATATACACTGTTGAGATTAACCATCTAATTAAAAAAAAAATGAAGTGAAAATTTAATGAAGTAATTTAATTTAATTACATGCATGCATGTTTTGGCAATCAGATCTTAACACACTAACACACTAAATGAATCAAAAGTGACAGTAAAGACATTTATAATGTTACAAAAGATTTATTTTTCAAATAAATGCTGCTCTTTTGAATTTTATATACATCAAAGAATTCTGAAATAAAGGATAGTTTCCATTAAAATATAAAGCAGTTTTCAACATAATAATAAATGTTTCTTAAGCAGCATATTAGAATAATTTCTGAAGGTCTTGTGACTGAAGACTGGAGTAATGATGCTGAAAATTCAGCTTTGCATCACAGGAATTAATGACATTTTAAAAAAAAGTTATTTGAAATTTTAAAATTATTACACGATATGATGGTTTTTACTGTATTTTTGATCAAATAAAAATGCAGCCTTGGTAAGCAGAAGATACGTCTTTAAAAAAAGAAAAACTTTTAAATGGTAGTGTACAGATGGGTAATTTTGGTGGATGATCATGCTGAAGAAATGAATCATGTCCCAGACACTTGGGGAGAATAATAGTTCTGCATTTTCAGCACATTTTAATCTTGTTTTGGTGGTTCCAGCCCGACGCTCCCACCACAGGCTAATGGAACACACAAGACACAAGCAGAGAGCAAGGCTGCTGAAACTGAAGGTAACAATTCTGCACAAGTCTTGACAGATGGAAAATAAATGTCATTCTTCACCCAACTAGCTGAAATTACCAGCATTTGTGCGGTTTTATTTTACTGGAAATTAGAATTTTTCAGACTGAAGTCAAATTTATGTACTTGATGTTTAATGTTGCATACAGCAGTTCATTTTTCTAAAACTATGATCTCACCCCTTTTGTGACAATACAAATCACACTGTCAGACCTCCGAAAACATGTTGTATTTCATGAAATGCAATGAGTTCGTTGCTTACGCTGAAATTTTTTTTTTTATATATATATAAGTTACTATGTGGTCATTCTCTCAGAGCTCTTGTATGAAATGCGGAGTGCCTTGTCCTCGCCGGTCCTGGATTCTCCAAACAGCAGTGCTGACATCACTCTGGACACCACTGGCGAGCTCACCGTTGAGGACGTCAAAGACTTCTTAATGTGAGCCCTCTTTAATTATCCATTCTGGTCTATTAGAGTCAAGTTTATTTTGGTACCTCAATATTTTGCTTCTTTAGGACTGTGGATGAAGCTGAGAATAACTTCAGGAACATCGCTGAAGAGGACGGGAGGCCTCCTGGAATTCTCATCAACTGAGGCGAGCCGGCAGACAGCTGGAGGTGAGCAACATTTACAGCTAAGCAGGCTCGTGGAGCGGCTGTGAGCACTGTAGTGTGGTCTGTGAAGAGTAGACGGGGGATTTGTTACTGGATGCAGAAAGGAGGTGTGCCTGACTGAGGAAATGTGCAGATCCGTGCTAGACATTTGTTTTTTTCATTTGGGGTGTGTGCTTTATTTTGTTACTGTATTTAGTGTTGAGGAGGAACAAAAAGCACTTAAGGTAGGCTACCAGACTACATTCATCAGTGACAATTGTTCAGTTGTATAGTGTAAATAGTTTTTTTTAAATGAATGATAAACAACATATCTTACAATAACAAGAACGGTTACAAGACAATAAAACCTCCCAAAATAGCCAGAAATCTGTTTGTTGAAAGAATTCTTCCCCAACCTCCTGCTTTGTGACTTTCTAGATGCCACAGTAGTTTCTAGTTTGCTAATGATTGTAGTCAGTTTATACTTGCTGGACAAGGAGAAGGCTTCCAGCGAAATCTATATGCAGAGCTCTACGGAATGCACTCTTGTGATTTCTGCAGACCATATCCTGCAAGATAATGCTCAGTAGGGCATCTGCCTCTCATCCTCCTTCGTCAAGCCAAAGGCATTATTATCTGAACTGCTACTTAGCCTCCATCATTTTACATTGTTTATTTGCACTTTGCCTCCTTGTGGACATGTTTGGCAGTGCAGAATGGTTTGATTATAAAATTAAATGGTGTGTTTGGATGAGTGCCTGTGATTTATATGTAACAGCCTCAGAGATGATGTTGTTTTTCAGGAGCAGTTATGTGTGAAGACTTCAGATTGGGTCTTGACAGAGCGGTTTGTGACTCCAGAAGCTGCACCAAACATTGTTCATGAAGTTTTTACAATGGGAATGTTGCACTTTTTTCCCTGTGCCAAAAGACTGAATGATTCATTCTGTTATCCTCTTTTTCTTCACCTTTCCTCCAGTTTCCCCTTTTCTTTTTTTGCTGACATCTATTGGTTCCTTTCAGGGGCTATAAAATGGTACATTTGAGAGGTGACTTTTAAAGGGATCGGGCAATAAAACAGCCGAGATGTTGCACAATGTCTGTATGCAGGTGGGGGGCTACTTGCACTGAGCCCTTGATGATTTTCTTCGTAGTTTGTCTTTTAACATTCCTCTTGTCACGTCATCTGTCCTCTCACTGTGTGCCATTTTAGTTTATGCTAAATCAAATCAAAATGTCTGGTTTATAATTTGCCTCCTTAGTTGATTTCCTAGAATACATAGCTGCTACGGTTCATGAATCTCTAAGGGTATTTTGGGGTGACCATCTGCACCACAGAAAATAACTATTCAAGAATAATAAAGGGGGGGAAAAATTTCCCCTCCTGACAGCCTTTTCAACAATATCTGTGATACTGTGATGGCTTCTGACCACAAATCAGGAATCTATTGAAAAGTTCAAGTTATGGACCCTGTGGGTTTGATTCAGATATTTTCCTTTCACTCAGTCGTCTTTATTATTATTATTTTTAAATAATGTCCCTTAACCACTTGCCATTGTAAGTAAATTCTGGAAGTTAACTGTGAAGTGTGTAATTTGAAGGATCGCTGCAGTAATTCTAACCAGTTTGTTTTTTGCCACAGTATTAACACGGTATGAAGGAGCTAATGACTTTTTTCTATTTACACAGTATTCTTTAGAATAATTTTATATGGCTTATAAGGGTTGGTATTTTGTATTTTATAGATATTTCACTGGCATTTAGGTAACTAGGCATTTCTAGCACTGCATTTTGTGGTGCAATTATTGACAGTTGTGTAGTATTCCAAGAAATGACTATACTATAGGCATTATTGTAGCTAATTGAGGGAAAGATTCAATGAGGGAATAGGACGAGTGTTGCACAGACATATTTGAATAAGACACAACTGGCTCCTTGGGTCAGATAATGCAGATGTTAGTCAGTTTGCTTTTAGAAGTAAAGTATGGCTTTTAAATTGATAGGTTCTATTTACATTGTAATTACAAAGAAAACTGCACATAAATATTTTGCTTGGTATTGACACATTGCCATATTTTCTCCCTGCATATTGTTTTTTTTTATGTCAAAAGGACCTCACTAATTGTAGTTAATTTTTGTTTGTATATTTGCTTTACATAACCTTTACTTTCCATCCAGCACCTATCCTGTGAACATGTATTTAATTTGTATTTTTCTTGTGTAGAATTTTAATTTGAAATATAGCAGTGCTAATGAAATCTTAAATGTTAATAAAAGTATTTACTCCACATTTTATTGAATCTTCAGTGTGGTCTGTACTCAAATTAGTCAAATCAAATACCACATTACCTGGTATTTACAGCCTTTGAATATACTTCAATGTTTCTTATGAGATATGGTTACCAAAAAAAATAAAAAAACGTTTGGAACCCAGTGCTGAATTTCTCATTCTGCAGAACTAGTGACTGAACCTTGCACAAGCACTCTGTATGGTGCCAAGTAATTAAAAGATGGCCATATTTTTTTTTCATTACTTTAATGCATCAAAGTAAACTAATTTTAACTTGAACAGATTCTAAAGAATAAGTTGAAATTAAGTCAAGTTGATTAAACTTAAGGTCATTTTCTGTCTGAAAGGTTTTAGTGTCGTGCAATTCATTTGAAATCCAAATTTTCTTTATGCTTGCACATGTAACAAACATTCAGTAATTCTTTTAAATTACGCTGTAAGAAATCCGTTAAATCTGAACTAATGTTGCAATTCATGCACTTAACTTAATTTGGGTTGACATAAAGATTTTTTTCTTATATATGGGACTTTTGTATCTTTTCAGATACTATAAATTGTCAAGCGTTTCCTCATTAAACAAGTTACAGTCTGTGTAAACTTGCAGTATATTAAATGAATTGTTAATGGTACAAATAGTATTTCAATTAATATTGATGATTAGGATTAATAAAGAATGGATTACGTATACATTCAGATGAAAGTTTACAAGGTAGTCATACCAGCTGCACATTTGTTTTATTAACCATTATGAGAAACTATGAGTCCTACATACAGCATGAATTTTATACACCTTTAACAGCAAAAGCTTTTAAACTGAAAATGCTTAAGACTTCTAAGGTCTGACCTGCAACTGTGTCTTGATTTTTATTTTTTTTAAATAAGAATTCTTCAAACATGACCACAACAACATCTTGAACAATAGTACTCTTATTAAAGACAACAAGGTGCTGATGATCACATTTAACCTACACAAACAATATCAAGCAGTAGATATATGACAAAGACTGTACAACAAATTTAAAAAAAATTCTGCTGTGAGAACATTATATACATTAAGGGCTACTGCATCATATCCTCTTCTTTTTCCACTTCTTCATCAAAGTAGCGCTCCTCTGCATCACAGCTTAAAATATTCAGGTTATCATAATCTGGATTCTCATCCACTTCACTGTAATGAAAATATCCATGTTACTGTAATTATGATATTTTAATATTAAGAAATATGATTATGTAAGAACAAAAATATGGGCAATTAACACTCTACAGTTCACAATTATTAGCATTATTAACAACTGATTTGAAGAGAAATACATCCTGGTAATGCAATTTTTATTTTTTACACTCCAAATCTGAGACCTATGTGAGCAAGTACTATGATCTGACCTGTAGTTGAAGTCATCCTTGCCATCCAGGAAGCGCTGATGCATTGGACTGAGAAACTCCTCTCTCAGCATGGCTTTCTCTTCTGCATTCGGCTCCCACTCTGTCTGTCTGTCTGTCTGTCTGGGCTCATCACATTCTAAAACACATTCATCCATTAAAGAAATGGAATCTCAGTCACGAGTCAGTCAGTGAGATCTCACACCTCAGACTCCTCCGCTGCACAGTGCTCTCTCTCCTGCTCCTCCTCCAGGTGGTTCTGGATCAGTTTCTCCTGGTAGGAGTTGATAAGCAGGTCAGCGAGTCCCCCCGGGCCGCTCCTCATGGCCTCCTCTGAGCGCTGCAGGATCTCTTCGCTGAGGTACTGTCGGATGTACTGCTCATACAGCAGAGGCTCTCACACACGCATCTCCTCCTCGCTGAAGTACTGGCCCTCTGCAGAGAGATAAAGTTGCTGAGTAAGACAAAGGTATCAAAGTGCTTTTCTTGCAAGCGTCAGAGGAGTTAATTTATGGATTTTCTGGCCTTGCTTTTTTTGGTTTCATTAATAATTTTATTTAATAAGGATACATTAAATCAAAAGTGAGATAATGTTAGATTTCTATTTCAGAAAATTGCTGTTCTTTAGAACTTTCCACTAATAAACTGATAATCATAATAAATGCTTCCTGAGCAAATCAGTATATTAAAAATGATTTCTGAAAGATCATGTGACACTGAAGATGATGCTGAAATGTCAGCTTTGAATTTGTTCAAATACAAAACAGTTATTTTAAAATAATATTCCACAATATAACGGTTTTTGTAATATTTTTGGTCAAATAAATGCAGCCTTGGTGAGCATATGATACTTTTTTCAACAACATTAAAAAAATCTTACAGACTCCTAACTTTTGAACAGTAGTATATATATATTTTAATACATTATTTTTTACCAATTATTATTTTTTTACTGAATGAAATATACAACTTGAATAAATTAATCAACATTTCTCCAGGGTCATCCGCTATCTTGAATTTTTTGTTGTTGTTGAAATGCATTTTAGGACTGCCTTTGATGCTGCGTTAGAATTTGGACAAAATGAGGTATTTTAACAGGAAGTATAATTGTGTAACTTTCTGGAACATACTTCACACAAGCTGTGTCTCATCTCAGAGGCTGTATCCTCCGGAGGTCACATTTGTCAGTTGCATACATCATTGAGGTGGTCTTATTTAAAAAAAAAAAAAAAAAAAAAATTAAATAAAATGGGACTCCTATTCCTTGTGAGGTGTAAAATACTGTAATTCCTTTCTTACTCTGCAATCTAACGGTCACTTTTCTTAATGAGACCACCTCAATGAAGTATGCAGCCGACAAAATGCGACCCTTAGGAAGATGCAATCTCCGAAATGAGACGCAGACATGAAGTACTTATTCAGTTTTCAGAAACTTGTGCCAGTCTAATGACCAACAGTATGAGTTATGCTAGTACATGGAAGTCTGTAAGTAACTAAAGTCAATTTAAGAGGTAACAACCTGATTTGAAAAAATTGTATCTGGTGTTTTAAAAAAAAACAACAACCCTGAGAGCTGCAATAACGATGGTTACGGACCCTTTTCCGGTCGGCTGTGCTGGATGTCCGTCTCTGAATCTCCTTGCAGTAATACTGCACTCTGAAGTCACTGCTCAGGTGTGAGAAAGCCTCCGTGTGCTCTGATAGCGCTCTAGAAAATACCAAGGGCCTTTGATTTGTACTGATCCATTAAAACCTTCTTCTTCTACTCCAAAGTTAAGTCTGGCTCTCCCAGCTGCTGGCTTTTCACAGGACTCCCACTGGCTGCTATAGCCTCTATCATTGAGCTGAGACAGCTGAATGGCTCATCCTGAGGAAAACAAGCAAGCGCCGCATGGTTAGAATCATGCTTTAGACTGCACACATGAGCTGGACACAGGTGACACCTCACCTTTTGATTCGGAGAGCTGCTTCTTGTGTTGTGGGCCTTGAGCAGCAGGTTCATTGCAGCTGTCAGATGTGTTAGGTTTAGTGCAAGGCTCGATTTCTCAATTGTACAAAATGACTAGATATTATCTACATCTACAGTGAAAAGCTAGCATTTTGTGTTTGTGGTCACTTTTCACTCTCTTTCTATTTTTTTTTTTAAGTTTTGATGAAAGATTGGTTTTAAGGAAGAACATGAGTTTAAGCAGACTAAAGCATGACTAGAGAAGTCTTCTTCACCAGAGAGACGTCTGTCATTCAGGTCGGGATATTTGAACTAAAAAAAATACACATAGGCATGAATGAATCATTCACAATAAGATCAATAACAAGCATTTAGAAAATAGTTTGGGTGAATTTTAATAAAGTTTTAGTTGTGTGCTACAACTAACCCATCACGTTTCTCTCTTTCTCTCAATTACAATCAAATGTTTTCTCTGTTTACCACGTAATCTTCTGTTTGGTTTGTCAGTTAAGGGAATATCTTTGCACCCTGTTTAGGTACACAGTTAAAATTAAAATGTGTTCACGAAGCTTGAGTTGGCACATGCAACATGTATCAGACCATGCAAAACTGTGCTTCTCATAAGGCATGAATTTCCCACGCGACTCTTCTGTAGATGATGAGCTGAACACATCTCACCTGTACACCTGCAGTCTGTCCATCTCTGGCTTGTCCCCACAGCTGCTCATGTTTTTAATCCTCCTGGGGTTTGACACACGGCTCGATTCCTCCCCACACTGCTGTCTTCTACTGCAGATTGCAGTTTTAGCGTTAACTGTTGTTGAAATATTACCGTGATGTTTTATTCCGTCAAACATAGCCTACCAACGCTAATTCGAAATCATACTAAATCTGTAACTAATACTAACGTTACAGCAAGACGTTACCATTCTTGCCTAAATTTGTAGCAGTGGGATATGTGACAGACACTCGCACCACTTAAATAATGTAATCATTTTACATTTGTCCTGTATTCAAAACAACAACTCGAGAACGTTCTGACTGTCAGTGTAGCCACACTATTAGCTCCGTGTGGAACATTTTCAATCCTAATTGAGAGTTCCGTTTATTCCACCGTATGTAAGTTCACCTTTGTCCAGTAGGTGGCGACATACGCCAACACTCCGCTATACACTTCTACTGCGCTTGACTTGTCAGAAACCTACAACCAAAATAATTATTACATAAAAAAATCATTATTACAGATATAAATCTGTGGTAACTTGGTCAACTCATATTATTTTCTCACAATTAAAAAATACTCTAGTAAGATAAGCAACGCATTTCAGTCACCTCACAGCGCTTTAGTGTGGTTTTAGAAAGCTTTTTGGACGAGGTTTATGAGACTTGGTACTTTTTATCCGTTTTGATGCTTGACAGCTTTAATAGTGTGCCTCATCTTACTTTACCTTCGACGACTGGAAAATAGCAGACTGTAAACAATCTGGGGGCACATACTGATTCGCATTCTCATTCGTTTTAATGGCAGCTGCTCGGCTGGCGCAGGATCCCCCGAATCTGCCATCATTAATCATGGGCGCTCAGTTCTGCCGCCAAGTTTAATGAATGAGCATCCTTCTAAGACGTAAATACCATAATAATAATAATGACTAAACCCTTCATTAGTGACTGGGTACTTTAATATGAAATATTTGTAGTCGCAAAATGTTGCTTACTTCCATTTTACAAAATACAGATGTTTGCATTTCTAAATCATCGATTTACAGTCTAGAGAAGTTGACGCTAGTTGCCGAAAGTCAGAGCCAGTCTGCAGATTTGAGTCAACAATTCCTTTGTTACTGTGATCATATCCACTTGTTGAGTCATGATGTATGGAATTCTGCTTTTGAGTCCAAGTCTCTACTTGTTTCAGTTGAGAATATTATCTCGCAAGCTGTTTATGAGCACTATTTATTCATATCACACATTTACCCTAAGCTTTATATATACTACAGTCCCTAGGTTCACGGACTCCTGGACATCAGTATTTTAACCATTCATAAAAGATGAATCACTGTCTGGCCATCTGAGATTTCATCATGGAGATAAAGTTTAAAGTACACTATTTTAAAGCTGCTGGGTCTGAACTGGCTCTGCTTCTGACATTATACTCTCACTACCTCTGTTTGTTTGCCCCTCGTTATAAACAAAAGACAAATTGCATCTGATTGAAAAAAAAACTTTTTTTAGGGACAGTTTAATATATTAAAATAATATTGAACTGTCTATATAAACTTAAAAAAACTCTTCCTTTTGCTAAATTTTTTTTATCTGTAGATGACAGGGAATATCCCTCCGATTAATTGCGGTCATTACAATAAAAGGTAATAGGCTACAAAGTAAAAATATGATTATAAATAGTATACAGCAGCTTTCCAAACACCACTTCTTTATCAGCCAAGTCATATCAAAACCAAAAAAAAAAAAGACAGTTTGCATTAATAAGTTTTAGTTGCATCGGATTGTAAGTCGCTTTGGATAAAAGCGTCTGCTAAATGATTAAATGTAAATGTAAATGTAGTTGCAATAACAAGAGAAAAGGACAGAGAAATGACTATCATCATGAAAGATTGAGGAAAATGCATTGATTATTTATTGAAGGGTTAAGGACATTAGGCTGCTTAATGGCAAAAGCTCATAATGCACCAAATCCCCATGCACCAAAAACGGCTATGAATGTCCATGTGGCCAAAGTGATTAAACACTTTAAGCAGTTATATACTACTACTCCATCCATACAGCTCTATCATTTATTCAATAGCAATTTAAAAAAACCTCTCAACAATCCTCTTGCAAAAAAAAACATGGATCTAGTACCATAAGATACATGAAACACTGCACACATTTGTCTCAAAGTCCAATATTAAATTGATGTCTGATTATGTCGTCAGAGTACATACTTTTATCAGTTGTAATCATCCGTGATTTTTTGCTTATAACTAGACCTCTTGCACTCATCGCAACATAGACTATCATAAAATATTGCATTAGACAACAGTAAGTGGCTTTACTCATTTCTCTACAAAGAGTAATGCCTTGTAATTACATCTCAGTGCAATTAGATACAAGTCTACAAATGGAAAATATCTGAAAATTGAAATATCAAAACCTTGAAAAACATCCAGATGTTTGTATTTCTAAATCTCTCAATAACATGCAACTGATTTTCCCTCTCCATCTTTTGAGGAGAATCATAAATGGAGAAATCAGCTATTTTAAATCTCACGATACATTGTTGACGCTGGATATGTTGTGTGAGTTATATAATTTAAAGAGCAGGATTCACAGGTCATCGTTTACCTGTGATTTGCCAAAAACATCATGGCTTGGTTTAACTATACATAAATCACACTGATCACTTCTAAAAAAAAATCAAAACAACTTTGTGTTCCTTTCATTAAACAGTTATCTCATTGTTTCACAAGGGCACAAACCAGAGGTGCTGTTTCAAAGCAGAAAAGATAAAAAATAGATCAGACGTTTACTGATATAAACTATCTTAAGCCTGGAATACACTACACGATTATTGCCCCGATTTTCCGCCGATTTACAGTCTGGAGAAGTTGACACTATTTGCCAAAAGTCAGAGCCAATCCACAGATTTGAGTTGACAGATTTCATAGAAAATCTTAGATTTTTTAGCTTCAGTCTATGGCCCCTTTACACTAGTGTGTTTTAAGAAACAATCTCCATTTACACTACACAACCTAAAACTCATGTCACGTGACCATTCATGCAGCCATAGATATGTATAGGTAGATTCCCTATTATTTAGATCGCGGACGTGTCTACGTGCTTGGAGCAATCAAATGGGGAATCTACCTATACATCTATGGGTACAACAATGCGCATGATGTTATGTTTACACGGTCGTCAAGGATACGCAGAGCCATGCCATAGTTTTCAAAAGTATCCGTTTTGGTCCGTTTGCACTGAAACACAACCCCGGAGTTTTCAAACTAAAATGGGGTCTGCAGCGTTTTCAAAAGTCTCTGTTTTCAAGGGGTCGAAAATGCCAGATTAATGTAAACGATAGCCGTAACCGTAGCAAAAGTTATGCGTTTTAAAAACGAAAATGCACTAGTGGAAACGGGGCCTATGATTTTTATCCAGTCGGAGGAGATAGAACATGTTTGATATTTTCAGCCGAGTTTAGAACACACCATGCATCTGTAAAGTGTTTCCTAGCAATAAGATGCACGTTTCTGCGTGAGTTTGTTGTGATCAGAAAACAACCTGAAAGTCTGGTAGTGTGTGATCCTCAGTCATGTAGTGCTGTCTTTACCATTAACATTTTTTTCTGTGTACACAGTAAGTATGCAAGTACAAGCTGATTTTAAAAGTCCCTACATGTCTCTCTGATTTCTATTATTAGTACTGATTGCAGCCTTTAGTCTTTGACAGTTATAAAGTTTGAACATCAGGGGAAACAGAACAAGGTCACATTTACACTTGAATCACTCTGTCCTTCACATGCAACTTGTGCCACAGCCAAGGGCCACAAAATGTTAAAATAGGTTCTGTTGTGGTTAAATTTAGGTTATAATGTAGAGTGTAGCAGAAATCTTAATATACATTTTGAGATGAACCTGAGTCTGGTAAAAGGGTTGTGTATGTGAGATGCACGTTACTGGCTATGCTTGTTTAAAAAGTGAGTAACCTAACTGGGTAAACTTACAGAAACATTTATAGTGTATTGCACTCGGGCTACAGATCATTTTTGTAGTTTGGTTCTCATTGGATCTATATAATACGACACACCCCCATACTCCCAATAGAAAAATAAAAAATCATCTCATATCAGTAGGCCTAAACAGACTAGAATTTGATCCCACAGCTATTTGATTAAAAAATGTACATTCACAAGAAGACAACAGAAGACAATTCATATTGATATGTGCAAAAACATTATAGATCTCTATAAAAAATATGTGCATATGAATAGAGCTTGTTTCTCCACTAATACAATATGTTCTCTATTTACACATTACGAGTCAATAAAGTACAGTTCTTATTAGTTCTTTTAATCTGTATACTCCGTCTCTACAGAAACATTACCAATGCTCATGACAAAGAGAGGAAAGACTGACAAATATGATACAGATGATACATAACACTACACATCCTGAACTCAAATCAATGTGATTGAGCACTGGGATTAAAATTAGAACCAGAGTTCCATTTGGAAACCTGAAATTGCATATCCCATGTTCAACACCTTGCCCGATCACAGTCTGATCAAACCGCTGTTCCCCTGCTAGGATCGGCTGCCATTCCTGGCTGGCTTTCATGATGATATTACATTTGAAAAGAAACAAAGAAAACTTTGGCTACATAAAGAGGTCGACGTCCCCCGCTCAACTAGTTGTTGCACACCCTTGAGTGTGGATGGTGAAATTTGGCTAAAGTCCCTCATTGGGCTGTCCTGTTTACAGAGCTGAAGTCCGTGGATTCTTCAAATCGGTTATCAAAAGGGGACGGCTGTGTGCTTTCACACAAAATGCCTGCCAGTCCGCCCATTGGGGTGGGGTGAGGCAGGGACAGATACTCGGCACAGTGAGAGGGGTGCCGCTCTACTTTGATGAGCGGCTGGGTAGACAGCTGGTTCTCAAGCAAATCCAGAGAGTCCCGCTGCAGGGCCAGGTCATAGGATGGCGTCCTCCTCCGTAGTAACATGCTGCTCTCCGAAAGCTTTTTTCATGGATGCAAGAGAAGCGGGAACCTCCGTTTCAAATGGGGGCTCGATGGAGATACAGGGAGGGCTCATCTTTTTCTTACGGGGAATGTGCAACGACTGTCCACGCATCGGAATATGCCTCTTCTCACTGAGTTCTTGACCAAACAGCCCATCATCTACTGAAGAGCAAATCTCAATCGAGTGCCTACGATGGTCATCGGTACCGGGCTTTTCCAGAAAACCTTCAGTGTCCACGCTGAAGCACTTCTTCGGGTCTTTGATGCTTAAGTTGGCAGCACTGCTGCAGTTCTTCACAGGGACGGGAAGCAGCATCCCTGAGGTGGTATAAGGAGACAGGGAGTGACTTCGGGATTCTACCTGAACCCCTACCCACAGCCGTGCTGTACTGTTGATGTGGCGGACCTCCTCATCCGTCAGATCAGCGGAATCAAACAGGAGCCACTGGGGCTGGTACTTCTGCTGCTGCAGGCCAGGCTGGGAGGTCGAGAAAGGATACTGTGCTGGCTATGGGCTGTTGGAAGGTGCAGACACTGGGGGTATGTCCATGTTGGGGCATCCGAGGAACATGCAGCTTGAAGCTGCCTGTTGTTATCCCTGCCTGTCTGTCGGGATTGTCTTTGGAGTCAAAACTTTGCAAGTTGATGGAGTCATTTTTAATTGCCTCCTGAAAGAATAAAACATAGGACAATGTGAACATGTGGCCTGCAAGCACTGAACAACAGTGAAGCACTTAATATGGATGGGACGAGCGAGAGTATACCTGTCTGCGTAAAGTCCTGCCTATGCTGTGGGTTGGAGAGGGTATGGGAGGGGGAATCTTGGGGAGGTAGTTGAACTGGGAATGGGGAGGAAGACCGGGGACCTGGAGCAGGGAATGGCTTTCACATGGCTGGGAATGGACTGAGGTGATAGAGCCTACGGGAAAGGTTAATGAAGACTTTTCATAAGTTTTTTTCCCCCTTTTGAGATCAGTACTTATTAATATAGAAAGTCATGTACTCTGATTCTTTATACCTAATTCAAGATACCCTTGACTGGTTTCCACTTCTTCTAGTGGATAAGGAGCACTGGCTGGCCTCACAGGGCGAAACATGTAGCTGTCATTGGGCAAAGAGTGCATCCTTGACACTGACATTTTCCGTGGAGAGAGCAAATTCTCCTGTGTTCTTTGCATCCCCTTATCCTGCGGAAGAGAAATGTATTCTTCTGCTTTTGTGCTTTTGCTCTCACACATAAATTCACAAACCTATAAACACCTAGAGCCAAGCTTGCCAGGTTTATTCAACAGCTCACTGCAGCTGACAAAGCAAATACACTCCTTGCCTGAGCAGCCCATGAGGGGTAACAAATGTTCCTGGCCTCCCCGCAGAGCCTCACTTCTCACTGTCCACATCCCCTCAGCATATTTTCTTTGTATTGTGACAACTCAGCGCCCAATAAAACACAAATGCAATTCTGTTGCCCTCAGCTAACTCAGGTTGCTCTTTATAGAGTTAATGGTGCTCAATAAGTACAAAACTAAACTGAGAACAAATTGTATAATGTTTCGTACACTATGACCAGTTCATAACACCACCTTCTGTTGTCAAGGACCCACAAATATGATGATCCCCTAATAAAAGAACTATAATATTTTCTTGTGTAAAGAAAAATATTAAGTGTTACAGTATACCCTAGCACTCTGTTGCAGCCCCCCTGGAGTTCCCCAAATCACAGTTTGAAAACCCTTCATTATTTTATTACCATAAATGCATGGCTTAACCAAAAACATTCTTTCTTTCGACACTGTTTATTAATGACTTCTGAGATATACCTGTCCAGGTGAATCTGGGTGTGCTCCTACATAAGTTGCCCTTCCTTCTGGCCCTGAAGAGCTCCCTGCTGAAACGTTGCTGTGACGCCGAGCCATTTCCATCTCCATCTCAATCTCAGCGTCCATTTCAGCATCTTCTTTAGCCTCCTTATTGCTCTCCTCCAGGTGTTTCATCAGTACGGCCACCACCACGTTAACCAGCACAAACTGAGCCATTAGCACAAAGGTGACAAAGTAGATGGGGGAGACCATGGGCAGATAAGTGAGGCAGTGCTTGTCTTCTGGAAGGCACTCTCGCAGAGTGTCCTGCACATATGCAATGCATTAATGACTAAAACTGCACCAATAATACACTCTAAATGCAATTAGTAAAAGAACAATGAAAAGTCTGCACTGTAGTACCTTCATTATGCCATTCCAGTTGTCCCCCGTCGATACTCTGAATAATGTTAAAAAGGCCATTCCAAAGTTCTCAAACGTAGCATGTCTGCTTAAGCCTTCGCAAGGGTTGTTGTCAGTGCATTCTAGATGAAAATATAGGTAGATAATAGTTTGACAACAGTCAAATACTTTTTATACACAAAAACCGTAGCTAGACTACCACTGAATGTGTTGCTAAAAGTGGAGATAACCTGACAGAGTTCCTTGTATTACCATTAAAGGAGCAAATGAGCTGTTAGCCCAAGACACGTCTGACACAATAATTAGCACTGATTTTAAAGTTGAAGGCTAATGAAAGTATTAGAGTGCTTGCCCTTTAAGAGGAAAGCATAATCCTGTCATTTGTGTTCCAGAGGCCCTCTCACAGGGATATAAGTAGCATAGAAATGTCTTTTTGAGCCTAGAGGCTATCCTACAAAAATGATGCCATTGCAAGAGCAAGCTTCACGAAGCGTTTGGGGACCAAATTTAAGCATTTCTGACCCAAAAATGAGAGTGGCAGTTAGGGGTAGACCAAAGCCGCTAGAACTGTGAAATGGAGCGCTCAGTATGAACACTGAGCAGGATTGCAGCACTGACCTAGTTTCCCAAAAAGCTCCACACCAAGTGCAGCATAAATGAAGAAGAGGAGCATAAACAGCAAGCCCAGATTTCCCACCTAAAGAGAGGAAGTGCATTATCACAGTATGTTATTAAACAATCAATCATGGGGAGAAGAATTGTGTTATAGATACTTTATCTCCAACTTTTTCTCTTTCCTCCCCCATGTCTTACATATCCACACAAAGACAAAAACAAATGCAACTGTGCAGTACATCTATATCTCTTTAAAGCAAAATAACACATACACAGCATACTGAATACACTGTAGAATGTTTTGTCAGGTAATGTTTTGTCTCTAATATACTGTACAGTATATATTAGAGTTACTTTAGCTGTTATAATATTATTCTCTGTAACACTTAAGTTTAGGGACTAAATTATCACTATTAACTAGTTGCTTATTTACATGCATATTACTAGCATATTAAAGCTGTTTATTAGTACTTATTAAGCACATATTCTGCAAAAGCATATTCTACATCCTTAATCCTACCCAATACTTAACAACTACCGTACTAACTATTTATAAGCAGTAATTAGGAGTTTAATGAGGCAAAAGTCATAGTTAATAGTTAGTTAATAGTGAGAATAGGACCTTAAAATAAAGTTTGATCTAAATATTTGTATAAAAATATATATTTATTATTAAATAAATGCATAAATGAATGAATGTAAAAAAACAACATTAGTTACCTGTGGTAAAGCTTGCATAACTGTGTCTAGCAGGGGCTCTCATGCCTGTAGCCATCTTCAAAAGCTTCAGTACTGTGGGCAAAAGCACAAAGAGGCACAAATCAAATCCCCAGGCTATTTGTAATAGAACATGCAAATAACTTTTTTGTTAACTAGCTAGAAAACTAAAGTACCTCTGGCTATTCTCAGCACCCTCATAATGCGGATGATGGTGGGGTTGATTGGCAGCGCTGCATTCATCTTGATCTCCTCCAGAGTGATACCCATGATAGAGAGCAGGACTATGGCTAGATCCAGCTGATTCCATCTGCCAGCACATTACAACATTATACAGGTAAAATACAGCATCCAGCAACGAGCGTCGTTTAGCTAATCGGTTTTTGAACATTAGGGAAGCTGAGCAAATAAACCATACACAGATTTATGAGCATATTGCAAACAGAACAACATACTTACTATTGATTGCACCTGTACATGTGCTAATGTGGGATTAATGATAAACAACAGGGATCATGCCTCCTTTAAATTTAGCTGCATTCATTGAACTGAAACAAATGATTCATCCTGTTCCCTACGCATGACATGACACCAGATGCCACATATTAAAACATGACTTAATCACACTGTCACGCTTAATTACAAAAGTGTTTTACAATGTGTTGGAGAGGTTAGTGAAATTGCCCTGCAATAATATATATAATCCATTTAAGGATTCAATGCTTGATTACGTCCTAAACAAATGCAATGCAATAAGATTCAAGTGACAAGCAATTTTTCTGTCCACACCAGATGAAACCTGGCTATATGATTCAACAAAATCATTCAATCAATCACTGCCAATCAGAAGAGCATTATATTTATAATATTGAACAAAAGAACAAATAGAAGTTAAGGCATAAGAGTAAGTTAGATTTACATAATCCTCCTTTTAAACACTCACACCCTCTTTTATCCCTTACGTGTACATATTTTTGATGTACATTCTTCTTTAATTAGTGCAAATGATTTTTCAGTCTGATCTAAGTAACAGCCAGTCACGCTTTGATCTCATGTCTTTGTTGGCTTGAATAATCAATAATCAGTGCACACCATCTCTGAATGAAGATAAAAAATATATTTTGCTGTACACAAAGCTGATGGGGTCTTTAATTAACTTTATCGGGTTAAGCACTTGCAAATTACCGCAAGACTACAGGATTATCTAAGAACACAAGTCACTGAGGGGTTGGAGACCGACAAGACTCCCCACAGACCTTCTTAGAGAGACTTTAGTATCAGGATTAGAATTAGAATAAGAAGGCTAATTTAAAAATAAATTGGTAATGAGAATTGTAATGAGAACTGTTTTGCAAGAGAATATGTAATCTCATATCAATATAAAATGGATTTTATTTCCAGAAACTTCTTCAGTGCTGTATAGGTTTGCATAAATATACTGTTAATCTTATTTACAGTGTATTTACATTTACATTATACATAGCCATAGTCCCAATACCTGTCTTTGAAGAATCTCCGAAAACCAATGCCACAAGCTTGAGTAAAGCCTCAATTATGAAGATGATGGTAAAGACTAGTTGCAGTATTTCAGTGACTCTTCAAGGTACTGTGTGAGATAGAAACAATGATTTTCATCAGTTTCAATGCTGTACAATTTATAGTAAAGTAGTATTTTTGACAAGTTACAGTAAATCACATTAAATAATGCATGAATGTCTTTCATTATATAAAAATATCAAAACTAGGGGCCAGATTCATTAAAATCTTAAAAAAAGGTTTGTAAGGTAATGTAACATTGGTTTTGGATGTTGGTTTATGTTCATGGTTTCATGTCTTTTAATTATTTTTTTCCCCATAGTCATGGTTTCCTGTCATGTCATGTGTTTCCCTTGCCCTCATGTGATCTTGCTATTGTTTCCTTTGTTCTATGTGTTTTTTAACTTTATTCTGAAGAGTTTTATTCTTAAGAATGTTTTGTGAATCCGGCCCCAGGTGTCATTTATTTTGAAGAAAGAGCATAAACAATTTTCAAGTTGAATGTTTCACAAAAAAAGTTTGTTACTGTAGGTTTCAAATGATGAAATGCAACTTTATGCAACTGTAGGCCACTAGATCAAACAAAACAAGATTCAAAGGGTTCATAGACTCACGGGAGGCTGATTGAAATGCTCAATAGACATAGTGACCACATTGATGCCAATGATGCAGGTGATGAAGAGATCCAGGTAGTGGTTGGTACACAGTGGTGTGGATGTAGAGCCGGGCTGGAGAGTAATCTGCATAGTACGGTCTCTGCTGGGCCTCTGTTGATACAGTCATACAGACAGACAGCACAGAAGAGTCAGTGCAGGGTAAACACAGATAAGCCAAACCACTGATGCAGAGGAAAAAGGCACTGGGTGTGAAGGGACGACTGCTGCAGAGAGGACCAGTACTTTATCTCACCAGCATTGTAATATTATTATTGCAACACTATTCATTCAAAGTCCTCTCATGCAGCACCTGGGCCTTCATGGGTTTCAAGCATGCTGCTTTGGTGAACATGCTGTTGTAAACATGGCAGTATGTGGGAGAACATATGAAAGGACTTCTGTGAGTAGCACAAGTTACAGGGACATATTATTGAGTGTTTCTCAAGGAGAGATTAGAGGTGACTGTTCACTGATTAGTTGTACTGTGTGTGATATATTGGACATGACACCAACCATAAAATTTATTTGGAGTTTGAACCCATCTTTCTGAGTCTGCCATAAAAGCATGTTTACAGGTAAATACCATATGCCAAGAGAGAAGCCTTTGAGCTACTGAATATCTGAGCATGCAGGTACAGCATAACCATTTAATAGAACATCTCTCCCTAGCAGACACCACACTCATGGCCAGCATAAAAGTCTTATACAGTTGCACACAGAAACAGTCTATCTTTCAATATGATGGGATAACAGCAGGCCCAGATGAAATCTATTGACGTTTTCAACATTTTCTGATCTGAATTTGGGGAAAATCTGAAGAATTCTGCAGGATCTAAAAAGAGTTAATTTGTACTCATAGTGACAGTTGAAAGCTTTATTAGCAAAAAAGTCCAAATATTTCATAAATGAGCTCAAGAGTAGAGCATGTTTAAAACTTGGATCATTTTCATTTTGAGGAAATCTGCTGAGCTATCTGTGCAGATTCCATGTGGGTCTGAATAATGAACAGATCCACAGATCGGTGTATATAGAAATGTTTCTTCAACTTCAGATACCTTTGTGTTCAAAGGTGTTTATGTTCTTTATGTCCCAACTAAGATCATCTAATCAAATGTGAAATGAACAATTGTGATATTTATTGCGTAAAAATTATTTATTAATTGATTCATTTTTGTTTAAAATGATGTCCCTCAGTTATGGTGTCATTTTCACCACACCAAACATTTATGTTAATTGAGTGATGTTTGAAGAAAAATTAAGGTAAATCTCTGTTGTAAGCATAATAATTTTCATCACAATTTTGACTAATTTGTGCAAAAAATTTACAAATATTCATTGTACGTAGGATGCATAAATGCAAGCCATTAAATTAGCCTGAATAAATCCATTTTATTTCAACCATAAAGGTGTCTTTTCCATCATAGAATACTATTGAACACAATACACAATCTGAAATGTCATGTGAATTTTCATAACAATTCTCCTTTGATGTACGATAAATGTGTTCTACGAGACTATTTTCTTAAAGTCCACATGGCCACAGTTGAAGAAATATCTATTTATACGCCTCCTTTTTTTTCCCCCTGTCCTGCTAAATGCACTCTGTGTTGAGGACTGTTTTGTAAGACGTCCTCGATCTATCCCAGATGAATTCATTGAGGGGCTCTTTGAATAGATCCAGGGAAATAAAACTCAACTGCTATGGACTCAGTTATGAGTACTATAAGTCACAGTCACATACACGATTAATCCCTTGACTGCAGTTAAGGCTGGAGGAGTCAAGTGTGACAAACGTAGATAAAACTGTCAGCTTTTATGCTAAAGATCATTTATCAGAAAGATTTGCCCTGGCAAGGCGTGGTGCTTAAACAAAGAACAAACTTCTTCACATTATTCATTTAGTCACGTAAAATCATTGGCTGGGCATTCTTAGATTCCTTTAATGCTCAAAACCAGACAACCCTAATAGTGCAGTGTACTAAACTGATTTAGACAGACAGCCAGACCACAGGCAACTAATATTCAGTCTCTCCAAATGGATAATATGATGTAACCTGCACTCTGAATTAATATCATACACACATCCCCCCAACCCATCTTAAAAACCTGTCACAGAGCAACTCTGCCTCCTCTCACGTCATTGTTCTCCACAGCATCGTGAGGACACCACACACTCTTTGAATTTCTTACTACCTATTTGGATGTACAGTAAGGTATAGAAAACATCACCCACTTTTAAAATAATCACATTTTGTTGCTTTGCAGCCTGAAATGAAGACAGACACAGTTTTTTTTTTTATCCAGCTGTATTTACTTCAGAAAAAAAAAAAAAAAGAATTCAGAATCATTGAGTTTGGAAAAAAGAATCACCCCCCCTCCTAAAAATGACTTGTAAACTCAATCAAGTGTAGCTAATCACCTTCTCAATGGCTCACAAAGCCATTTTGACTTTCAACTGTGATCAGCTGTGGTCATGTTTGATCAGCTCAGCATGAAAAGAGCTTTTCTAGAGCATTTCATTCCTTGGTAGTGCAGCTGAAGCAAACAATCAACTATGAGTGGCAAGGCACTGTCAAAAGATCTATGGGATAGATCCAATAGAAGTTGTGGACAGGCACAAGTCAGAAAAAAAAAGATTCAAAGGATTTACTAGTGCCTAGAAGCACATGAAGTCTATTATTAAGAAGTGGAAGGTATTTGGTACACAGACCCTCCCTGGATCAGGACGTCGCTCCAAACTGAATGAAAGAGCAGGAGGAAACTGGTCAGAGAGGCGACCAAGACCAACTCTGAAGCAATCACAAAAAGCGGTCATTGTGTGTGTGTGTGTGTGTGTGTGACAACAATATCACAAATTCTCCACAAATGTGGCTTGTATGGGAGGGTTGCAAAAAAAGCCACTGAACAAAGCCACATGCAGTCATGACTGAGCTTTGCCAAAACACACCTTGAAGATTCTGAGGCCGATGAGACTAAAATTGAATTATTTGCCTCAACTGGCGGAAATCCAATAAAGCTCGTCATCCAGATAACAGCATTCCTACAGTAAAGCTTGTAGGTGGTAATATCCTGTTATGAGCTGTTTTCCTGCAGCAGGGACTGGAGCATCTTGTCAGGATAGAAGGAGAAATGGATGGGGCAAAAATACCGTCAAGTGTCTTGAGGAAAATCTGCTGCCCTCTGCCAGAAAGTTGTCAATGGGAAGACGGTTTACCCCTTCCAAGATTATAATGACCCAAAGCACACAGCAAAAACAACTGAGCACACAGTGGTTGAAGAAGAAAAAGCTGAATGTCCTTGCATGGTCTAGTCAGAGCCCAGACTTAAATCCCACTGAAATCTGTGGAATGACTTGAAGACTGTAGTCCACAAACAGTCACTATCAAATTTATCTGAACTTGAACAGTTCTGCAAAGAAAAGTGGGCAAATATTTCAAAGTCTTGATGTGCAATGTTAGTAGAGACAGAGACGTATCCCAACAGACTAAAGACTAAAGCAAAGGTGGTTCAAAAAATACCGACACAGGGGGGTGATCCTTTTTCCAACTCAGTGATTCTGGTTTCACATTTTTTTTAATTTATATTTTATATTTATAATAATATTTTTTATGACATTTGGTGTCATATTTTTCACTTGGATGTTATAAGTTACACTGAGTAAATACAGCTTCATAAAAACAAAACTGTGTTTGTATCCATTTCAGTCTGCAAAGTAACAAATGTGAAAATTATTTTAAAGGGGGGGGGTGATTCTTTTCTATATGCACTTTAGGACTACTGGGGTTTTCAATTGATTAAAATTGCAATGTAATAATTTAAATTATGTGAGATGAACTAAATGCATTTAGTGATATTTGCTTAGCAAATCCCCAATGAAGAAAAATTAAAGACATGATGTGATTGTGACAGAGGAGTGAATCCTTCAATATAAAAAGTGTCTTTAAAAGTCAGATTCCTTATTGATTTCATTTCAGTGCCACTGATAATAAGCCTATCACTGGCCCGTGGTCCACAGCAATCCTTTTTGAATGGATTTGTATCTGGGTTTGTATCTAAAGAAACTTTATACATTTATTCCCCAAGGATGCATTAAAGTGAACAAGTCACAGTAAAAACATTAATGCTACAAAAGACTCCTGTTTCAAATACATGCTGCCCTTTTTTAACTTTGTATTCACCAAGAAATGAGGAGAAAACTAATTTATCATTCCACAAAAATATTGACAATAAGAAATATCCTTAAAGTAGCAATCGGCATATTGTGCCATGATCATACATATTAAAATCAACTTTTCAAGTTTACAAAGTCTTTGAAAAACCATTTTTTACTTGCAAGGATGAGCTTTTTTGCTGCCTGTTATCAGTAAATGTGTTTGGTTAGGTGTGTTGACTCTACTGACTCTTCTCAAGCTTGGTACTTCAACCTTGAATGCGCGGGGGGGCTAAGATGGTAGAAAAACACATTAAATAACCAGTCCTAATTAGTACTAATTCAAACTTCTTTTAACGGACCACCCTATACATAGTATTCATTGCAGGATGCTCTGCTGCTTTGGCCATGATGCTGACCCAATATATGTACTGTGCAAACTTCCTTATTGGCTTGTCATGCAGGACTTTGTTGCGGGATCTCATGCAGGAACATTGCCTGCAGTCCATCACAATCCAAGGCTGACATCAGATCGGTGCCAAAAAAATTGGTGCATGTTTTTTTTGAATCTCTTCAGCCTTTTGACTGCTTGCTGTCTTTTTAAAAATCTTTCTCTAGGCTTTCTCTCTCAGCTCTGGAAGCAGGCATTGCTCAGAAAAATAGACTACCGACCAGACCCGCAATTCGCCTTACTCCTGCGCTTTTTTCTCCAAGCCAGTCTCTCTGCCTCTCTCCTCCGCAGCAGACGGCCTCCTCTTCCTCCTGGTCCTGACGACACTTGTGGAAGGTTCTCCACCACCACTCCCACAAACATGTTCAGAGCACAAAGAAGCTGACGATCAACAGGAAAGAGATGAAGTAGAGGCGCATCCAGGGGTTGTGATTGCGCGCTCAGGCTGTGGGGGGTGAAGGACAGGAAGATAGAGGACACATCCATCATATGACAAATTAGGAAAGTCCATGTGCCAGAATGAGGCAAAGCAGATCCAAACCTGCATGTCCACCCCCGACACAGCGTCCAACCCGTCATACATTATATTGACCCATCCGTCCTTACAGGAAAGCACGAACAGCGACATGAGAGCCTGCAGAAGAGAGACACATGCCGGCAAAACCATCATTCATTCAGTGCAGTTACAGGGCTCTTATTGACAATCTGGGAATCATTTCAACCATATTTACAGCAGAAAATGGTTTCTTGAAGTCTTATAAAATGAAAAGGCAACATGACCTTACTTTTTCACTCAGCCGATCACTTTATAATGCTTCAGTGTGTCCATTCAGTGAATAATGTCAAGGTGAATAAACACTTACCTGTCCCAAGTTGTCAAATGTGTACTTTCTTTCTTCCGAATCCATTTGTAGTTTGCTTGAATACAATCAAGCTTATTGGTGATGTTTTTGGTGTCGCCACCTTCACAATGGTAAAACTTTCCTTTGAAGAGCTGCAATTCATAAAATCGCTACTGCGTTATCTGAAAAATCCCTCACATTTCTGTTAAAAAAAAACTGTAACAATCTGAAGCACATTACCTGCAACTCCTCACGACAATGCCAAAAACAATAAAGAACGGCACAGCAGATAAGCACAATGTTCCCCAATGGGCCTCAGGGATGTTATTAGCGTTTTCCACCAACCCATTTTCAGTCCAGGAGCGCGACTAATTACTCTATGTTATGTGAAAAATAAAACAAAGAAAAACAACCCTATTTTACTCCTGTTTGGATTCCAGGAGCATTTATCGTAACTGGTACACTGGGATCTGAGGTGACTTTTAAGATCGATAAACCTAAAAAAATAATTCAAGGATAACACTTCATTTTGCAAAGATGTACAGTTTAGTACGTGTAGACTTGGGAGACTTATGCAACCACAAAATTCTACCTTCAGATTTATTCCTTAACTGGAGCATGACCATGTAGCAGATTTCATTGATTGCTTGAGCCTCACGTACAACGCGCGTTGTGACACTTTCGCTGGACTCACCTCAGCGGACCCGCAGAGTTCTCAGCAGACGAATGAACCCTCAGGGATGCCAAGGATTCGGTTTCCACCAGTGGAGGCCAGGGAGACACCAGAATATCACTGAGAGAAGAAAGAGACCAGCAAACCCATCCAGAAAACATTCCAGGTGCTCTGCAGATAAACTGTGCTTCCGCGGCCAGAAGCCGAGGCGCCACCTACCTTTAAACACAAGCATTATCGTGTTGTGGTGAGAGGGTTTTGTGGAAAGAAATATTCCTTATATAGAGAGAAAAAGCCTAAATCATACCTTCACAGTCATTTCACAGAACAACAAAATCACAGTGAAAACATAATATTGAGATGACTGAAGGGAACATTCGCGCGATCCTGAAAAAAGACAAAAACATGAAAGGATATGATGCGTATCCGTACGACTCCAGTAAGCATCTACGAGGCAGTTCAGCACATATTAGATGCAACTGGCCTTGATAACACTTAAGCATCTTACAGACTGCTGAATAGTGGGTTCTTTTCTTTCCAAGCAATGGTAGGCAGTTTTAGGATGATGAATACCAAACTAGATGCGCAATAACTCTTGTGCGAATTAACCTCTGACACATCATCCGAAACCTAGGACAGAAGTGAATACCTAAAATTCGTACAAAGTGAATGTGAAACTTAACAAGGAAGGATAATTGGTCAATAGTAAGAGCGAAATAGTTACTTTTCTGAGGAAGAGAAACTCTAAAGGGACCAGCTTCATGATCTTTCACCACTTAGGTTATATTGCTTCAAACGTCCTCTTGAGACGGAAACAGAAGCTCTATAACACACAAGAGAGAGGAAATACAGATAATTACTACAGCACTAAACACTAACTACAGCATCGTCAGGAGTTTAAAGTGTTTAGGGTAGATAAGATCCTCTGCTTATAAACATCACGCTAATGCTTTCGATTCAGTATATCAATAAAAAAGGATTTGAATGGATGCTTGTTTAAATTTGATGAATTACCATTTTGTAAACCTAACAGCTTATTTTGCAAATGTGTTTTCTGCAATATATATTTTGCACAATTGAAATCCTTTTAGTCTAAATGTCTAATTGATTTGCCAGGTACTTGGTTAGAAAGATGGATTAACATGAAGAAATAACACCATGAAGCAGAGCTGTAATTATGTGGATGGTAATACACTTGTGGGAAATCATTATAAAAACATGTTAATATGAAGCACTGACACTTTTATGCAGCTTCTATGGACATTTTTATGTACTCTATGCAGTTTCAGTTAACACCATGCAGCACCTTTCAAACAACTGAAAGTTTTTTTTTTGTTTTTTTTAACAGCTCAGTAGTGACTCCATGATGCATGTCCTCAAATTTCCTTTGCAAAAAATATAATATTAATAATAATAATTTATTTTTTTGATTTTCTTTTTCATTTAGCAGATGCTTTATGTAGCGACTAATTGTTCATAAGTTTGGAGTTGTTAAGAATTTTTATGTTTTTAAAATAAGTCTCTCATGCTCTCACCAAGGATGTATTTATTTGATCGAAAATCAAACAGTAAAAACAGTAATATTGTGAAATATTATTACAATTTAAAATAAAAAATCTATTTTCTATATTACTTTTCTATTTTAATATATTTTAAAATGTTTTTTTTTTCTTGTGATGTATAGCTGACTTTCTAAAGCAGCCATTACTATGCATTTTTTATTATCAAAGTTGAAAAAATTTGTAAAAACCATGATAAATTATTTTTCAGGATTCTTTGATGAAAGATCAAAAGTTTTTTTTGTTTTTGTCTTTCAAAAAAAAAAAAAAAATCATATGTTTTGAAGTTTACTATTTTCTAAAATGAGTTACAAAAATAATAATAAAGACTGAGTGGTTGTGCATGTCCAGATGTAGGTTGTGTATGTTGTTTGTATGTAGGCCTGTACTGTAGCCCTGTTGTTTCTGTTTAACAGCATTTGAAACTCAATTTCAAGACAAGGCCTCTTGAGTGAGCAGATATCATCACACTGACACCAATAAAGGTCACTTTTCACCCACCAAGAAAAACAATTACTGTGCTGAATCAATTACAGCATGACAATTAGTATCCTCACAAGACAAACCCCTGGGAAGACATGTTTGAAAAACGAACAACACAGCATTGAGCCATGACTTACATCATCCATGTCCTCCTCTGCAATGGAGTCTTGTTTGCTGAGGTTGGTGGACAGGTCAGTGGGCAGGTGCAGGCTTCTTCCATTGCAGTCGTGGTAGTCTCCCAGTGAGCTGAAGCAGGGGGTTTGGGGCAGTTCAGGGATATCTAGAGAGCTGGGATGCTGCAGTGAGCCCCCACTGATACTGGCCAGCTTCTCACCCTCCAAGTCCTCGTCCTCAAAGCTGCCCCTGCCCTCCCCAGACAGCAGAGACTCCCTCTCCCCAGACGTGTCCTTCCTTTTCAAACTCGGCGCCCTTCCTAAGCTGTTCCAGCTTGACCTCGCGGCTGCCCCAGTTACTTCCTGAGCCACGGGGTGGCATGGAGATCTTCTTGGGCTAGTCTGGGATAGTAAAGAAAAAATAAATCATCCTAGTAAGATGTTGCAGTGTCTAGGTTACACATATTGCTTGTTACTGCAACTAAGTACTACAGTCAGGGTCATTTCTAGCCTTTCATTAGTACTGGGGCACAACGAAAAGTGTCCCTATTATTTTCATAATGTTTTGCATATAAAGGTACAGAGTTGTTTACAAGCTGAACAAAAAAAGCTGCTTTGTCACTGACAAACAATATTAGACATTTGCAAGTTTTGTTTACTATAGAGGATTTAATCCACTTCATCCATTTTTTTGTCTTATAAAGTAATCCCTTACTATTTTGGAGAAAGAAACCACTGCCCCTGTGTCTAGCGATGCCCCTGACTACAGTTAAATAAATAGCAATGAACACTAAAAGAATACAAAATGACACTGATGCATTTTCATTCATGCATTTCACAGACACTTTTAAAAAGACATTAAATTCAAGGTTGAGTCAGTGACAAACAAAGAGTGCCATGTTTGCCAAAAATGTCTTCTTTGTATTTATGCTGGTTTCATATTGCTTTGAAAAAGCATACCACTTTCAGGAAAGGTTTACATTTAATGAATATAAAATATAATGTGGTGCAACTATCAAGCAGAAAGTGATATCATGTTGTCTTTACACCTTGAATATGTTGTATTAAGTGTACACAATAATCATGTTTTAAAAATATGTTTAAAATATATTCTATAAGACTTTGTCGACGGTAAACCTAGTGTGACAAGTAAAATAATATGAATTTTTACATGGACTAAATATCGTCCATACATGACATTTCCACAACCTGGGCTAACCGTTGGAAATGACAAAGATGACTTCAACTTCCTTTTTATGTTGTTTTTTCAACTACTGTATCGCAAGCAATCTTAAAACTCTGTGACAGCTTATGTTTTTTCTTACCAGGGAGGTTTTTGATCAAAATCATTTGGATCTATTGAGATCCCACTGCCATCGCCTGGACTCGTCAAAACCAAACACTGACCGGGCTGAGCGAGTCTTCGGAGTGGCATGGGGTGCGCAGTGCGCATGATTGATTGAGGGGGCAAAGTGCCTCGAGGACCACTGGCCCATGTCGCTGACCATCATCAGATATTACAGCTCCAACCTCTGTTGGTGGAAGTAAAAGAAGGGGCTATTCAAAGAAAGTCATCACCACCAGTAAATAATAAAAATGACTACCGCATGAATGACAAAGTGTGGAAATGTAAATTGAAGAAGGACACATAAAAAGGCATTTTTTCCCAGTAGATTCAATATATGGTGGAAATGGATCGGGATGAACTATAATGTTGGCTCTCGAGGACCACTGCCCTCTTTTAATGGTGCTAGCAATGCACTTAACTATAATGCCGTGAAATGAACTGGCGAAGAATAGATAAATCTTTATAGTGTAAAAAGTGTGCATGAAAGTCATTTTACGGTACATGTTCCCTGGCAATAACATTTTTATGTTTAAAGTAAGTAACCTGAGGCTCGTATTCCCCATCATTCTCCTCCTCTTCCTTCCTTCCAGGTCACCGACCGGCTTTTTTCCCTCAGCTCATCTTGACTTGTTAGAATCTCCCTGCAAACACAAACTACTGGTGGACATGGCCAGTATTTCAGTAACCGCTCAGACCCTAAAGGGTTATTCAGGTGCAGTGAAGTCAAACAGGCCGCAGTTCGCTGAGGGACCCGGCCAAGGCTCAACCCTACTAATAACACCTGCAGTGCATACAGACAGCTGTGGTGCTCTTATCAGTACTCTGCTACCCTGTTAGACCTCGACTGCGGTTAAAGTTGGTGTTTGTTTTAGTCTTTGCAGGTTTACACCTACTAATAACAAGTTCACAATTCACAGAGTTCCCAGCATGACAGATGGGCCAAACACTGCAGCACTGTATCAGCAATGTTTCCTCTATCTGGAGGAAACAGTTACTTTGTTTATGCACAAACCTGCATCCTTAATTAGTCAAAATCTTTAAATGCCTGTAGCACAAGTTCCACTTGTGTAGCACAGGGTTACCCTCTTCAAAAGGGTGACTGATTTACATATTACATACTACAGATTTAGATTTTGAATTAAAATATAATTTACTGTATGTTAGATTGAATTCTTATTCAGTATTTATTAAATTTCTATTTTGTACATAATATAAAGTTGTGAGGGCTGTGAAAAAATTGGCACAAAGCTTATTTGTTGCCTGTTAAGCTAAATTTGAAGTAATAAACACTAAGACTTTTTGATTGTAAAATAAATCTTAATTTTTTAGCTGTAGATTTAGGCATGGAGTTGATTTATTAGTTCATAAGATATACATGTTATTTTATTAAAACAATTGAATTTTATTATTAGATGATTTTTAAAACTTTTTTTTAAGCGATTATTAATTGCAGTGCATTCTTTATTATTATTATTTTTATTTATTTTTTTACATTTGAAGCTTTATTTATTAATTTATTTAAAGTGTTCCAATATTTTAACACTCATTTTGATAATATTTTGGATATTTGGATATACATCTGCAGTGCTGTATGTGCAATAAAAATGGTCACAAACAAACAATAGAAGTTGTTTCCTACAGTGGATTTAAGCAATAAAGTTGAACTCCCCAGACTATCTGGAGAAAGCAACTACTTTGTGCACTGATCTTTAGAGAAAATAAACAGCTGAAATAGAAGTTTTTTTTTTGTTACCTCTGCCTGAAATCCCTCCACTAAGATGGCCACCAGTAGGTTAAAGAGCACATAATTTCCAAAAGTCATCAGAGCCACAAAGTAAAGAGCAGCCCATGGGGTAGTGGAAGCCATTCCATTATAGAGAACCACGTTCCAGTCTTCCTGAGTCAGAATCTGAAATATAAACACAAGCAGAAGAGGACAGAGAGAATGACTGAGTAGAGAAAAATCTATTAATGTGTTATAAATAATGTACTAATGAACTGTGCAACAAGAGTATTGTTTTGTGCATGTATTTTCCAGCATCTGAATTACATAGTAGGGAAACAAATACAGAATTTAATGCCAGAGGTTCAATTCGAGTAGTGTTTTGTGATGATGCTGTAAAACTATTCAAAGCTCTAGTTCTTACTGAAGTGAAAGTAATTATGTGTCCCAGTTTAGCAATTAAGTCTTTTTAAACCCCCAAAATAATGTTGTGATAATCTAGTGAGAATAGCTGCAGTACAGCATACAGATAAAGTGTAGGTTCAGCAACTCAGCTTTATCACAGGAAATTGTGATAATGCAAAAAATAATGCAGAAATAAGGCTTTCCATCACAATGAGCTTCACAGTAGCTCATACTATTTAATTCAGTGTGTTCAGAAATTTACAAACAATTTCTTAGTGAAAATTGTTTCTACACCATTTTTTCTCTTTTTTTCAGTGTATGCAGTCTCTGTTCTGACCTGAAACACAGTGACAATGGCCCACAGCAGAGAATCAAAGTTTTTCCTGTCTGGAATGGTGTCTCCATTCTCCATTTTCAGGCTGAATTTGCATCCAAAGAGATGCATTCCAAAAGAATGCTGTATTGAGGGTAAAAGAAAAATGAAATGTATAAACATTTAAGTGCATAACTCCAGAATTATGTTGATGATAAGGCAACACATTTTCAGCACATTACCACTCACAAACTAGAATTAATGATGCACAGTGTTTTCTAGAGTCAAGATTACAGTCTTGGTGACACTGTGCATGGTTTTAATTGGTTGAATGAGTTTTAGGTGTGAACTACACCTGAATGTGAAGATGAAAAGCATTAGCAGCATGCAGAATGTTGCTCCACGTTGGTCCATGGTCTTCATCAGGACCACAAGCTGTCTGCGCGAAAGTGCAGGAGGAAGCGCACCAGTTTGAGCACACAGCAGGGGAGGCAAAATGTCCGCAGCACTGAAAGACTCCCCATCTGCCTGCCCAATGATCTCCCCACACACTGTCACAGAAACACATGGTTATAATGTATTAATGTATTTTTATATTTAACAGTTCACATAAAAATCACTACCTCAAAATAGCTAATAATATTATTATAATAATATATCATTAATATATTTTATATTCACTTAAAGCCAATATGTATTTTAAAAAGAAGCCCTGCTAATGGTATAATAATATTTAACAATATTACTGTTTTTACTCTATTATTAACCAAATAAATGCAGCTTTGGTTAGCACAACAGATTTCTTTCAAACACATTTTTGAAATGCATTTAGTAAATTTAGTATTTTAATAAGTATTATATAAGATATAGGTCTATAGACACACATAGATAAATAACAGATCTCACCTTATAACTACAATAATCCCATCAAAGATGTTGTAGGGGTTCTTGATATAGCCGAAAGATGCCAAAGGCCAGCAGTTTGAAGAGCATTTCGAGGACAAACATGCTAGTGAAGACGATGTTGCTAATCTCCAGAATGTTTGTCAGCTCCTCAGGCTGTGAGAGAAAACAGAGCCACACCTCATTACCTTCTGCAGGCCAAAGTCACGCCAAGATACTGCTGAGAATACAACATATGAGTGACCTTAATCACTGACCCTCATAATGGCACCTTCACACCCCTTTACTCTCACAACGTCACATGAAACACCTGAGGGTGGGAGTCAGACTACTATATATAAATACAGAGAATTGCGAAACTCTAGACCAAATACTAAAGATATTTTGAAGCAATTATAATTGTTCATTTTCACACAAACAGCTCCAGAGCTGAGATTAAACAAGCAAAATAAAACCCGAAGCATTATAAGCTCTTTTATTGAGAGCAAAGCAATGCAGATCAATCAGACGGACAGTATGTTACCGCTAAAATCTGTCCATCTTATGCAGTTTCAGGGCCAGATTTGATGGCGCCAGACTATACCAGCTGAAGAACCCAAGAATTACTACTGCACTCTTCCGTTCTTTAGCACAATGCAAATCAATAAACACATTCTATAGGAAGCATAAATGATCTGAAAGCCTCTTGGTTCTGCTGGCCATTATAAGATCAGCCACACTCACCTGGATACTGCTCACAATTATTTCAATTCGCCAAACTGTTAGACAATCACCATAAGGGCAGAAGCTTAAAGTCACTGTTAAACATTTCCATTTAGAAAGATAAAGCCTCGCGTAGATTTGAGCCTATAGGGTTTCACTGCTTGTGATATCACTCTCTTATTTCTTAAAGACACATAAAACTGCATTAATGCATTAGATATCATTAAGTAACTTGAACAATTCTTTTACAGCATGTATTAATGTAATTTAGTCATTTCTAAATATACTAAGTTGTATAAATTAACATTAATGTATTTTTAACAAACATGAAGAATTACACCAATAATTAAATATGTTTATACTAACTAAAATAGAGGTTTTTATCTGTAATTATCTCATAATTGAAATAAACCTTGCATGCCCAAGTTTAAACCCATATCCAACAGACTGCGCTGACAGGTCACCACCAGGGGGCTCCACAGCCTCTGCTGCCTGCATTGATCTACATACATTAATCAATATACTTCATGAATATTCTTATGCCACTGCCCCCAGACACCTTGTTACACAGGAACAACAGATTAGTAATGGATTAGTAAAAGAATAATGAAAACCCTTCATTATACCCTCTTGACTGCAATGTTAGATTAGACGAAGCATTTTTCAGCATTACAGGCATCAGTCTTGGTTCTAAACAATTTTATCATCATCAATTTAGTAGGCTATTTGTACACTGATATTGAAGGAAACAAAAATAAACTAAACCAGAAAAACATGCCAGCAGTGTCAACATAAGAAACAGATGGTAATCACATTTTTTCAGTGGGCAAACTTCCTTATAAAGCTTACAATTTATGCAACATATATACATAAACAGATGTGCTTGTGTGTAGGAGTCCAACAGGTTGCTTTGTGAATCATTATTCCAGAAGCGACACCACCTCAGAAGTGCCAAGATAGCTAAAGTGTGAACTCTAATATGGTTTGAAATAAAAAATATGATGCTAATTTACCCAAAAAACAACTCTGAAGCAACAGACCATAGGGCAAAAACATTGTTTAAGTGTAATTTTCTTCATAAAGTGAGAGGCATGCCATTATGCAGTGCCATAGCCTGAACTCCAGTCATGATGAGTTCTAAGTGCAGATCTTCCATCCACTGTGCATAATCTTTGGTTACAAAATGGGTGTATTTTTCTCCAGTGACAGAGAGAGAAGATCAGTGCATTTCTGTTTTAAAATATTATAGAATTACAGAATGTTATGTCTATGATACATCCGAACCAGACCCTCTAGCTTATCCCCTCTCCAACAAACCATATAGGGAGAGTTCACAAACTAACACACACACACACACACACACACA